>NC_092721.1:12223044-12477290 GCF_047496885.1 Scyliorhinus torazame | reverse complement strand
GGATGGCTCGCTTGTCCTCTGCATCTCGTGCCTAAACAGATGAGAAGAAAATAGGGTTGTTTATTCCTGATTGCTGTCCAGTCACACTAACTCGGAAAATGCGCGGGTTAAAGTCAAATGGCGATGGGGTTCACGTTCAGGATTATTTGTGAAGGATGGTCTCTGTGGCTAAAGAACGGGTGGTGATGGTGAGGAGTGGGGTGGAAGGGGACGTCCAAAACTGGGGCCATAAACATAAGATAGTCATTGATAAACTGAATGAGGAATTCTTTAACTCTGAGAGCGGCTAAAATGGGGAATTTACTGCCACATGGAGTCGTTGAGGCAATGTATTTATGGTGAGTCGAGAATAGAAAATCCAATGGAAGGGTTTGCTATTGGGGGTGAGATGACGTAGGGGTGAAGGGGGCGCACAAACACTGGCATGGGCCAGCAACTTAATCCAATGAAGGTGGCGTTTCCCCCCATTCCCCCCAGCCCCGTCTCGTGTTTCTTGGCAGCGGGAGGCGAGACACCATTCGCTGGCAGTTGGGGGTATCTGCTCCTTCCGCTGTCAACGGGAATTCCCATCGAAACCACCCACACCGCCAGGAAACCCGCGGGCAGGGGTGGGCTGCCGGGGAATCGGGAGAATCCCACCCCCAGCAATCGGCCGGAGAATTGCATCCTGTATTTCAATGTCCAGGCAAAGTATTTTTTGGACACTAAGGGCAATTTATCATGGCCAATCCACCTAACCTGCACATATTTGGACTGTGGGAGGAAACCGGAGCACCCGGAGGAAACCCACGTAGACACGGGGAGAACGTGCAGACTCTGCACAGACAGTGACCCAAGCCGGGAATCGAACCTGGGACCCTGGCGCTGTGAAGCCACAGTGCTAACCACTGTGCTACCGGCGATTCACCGTTTTCGGCCTGTCCCGCCAGCGTATATTACACCAGGTCCGTACCGGCGGGACCTGGCTCTGCGGCGGCCTGCAGAGTCCTCGGGGGGGGCGCGGGGTTTCTGGAGGCCCTTCGGCACCGGATGGCACGGCGCCAAGCCCTTCGCCACCCGTTGGTGCGGCGGCAACCCTGCCGGCGCCGGCCTAGCACCTGAAGGTGCGGAGGATTCCGCATCTTCCGGGCGGCCCGGCGCCGGAGTGGTTAATGCCACTCCTCGGCGCCGGTACGGCCGCCCCACCAGTTAGGGGAGAATCCCGCCCCTTATGTCTACACTATAACATTAACTATGATCTGCTCTCACTCACATTATCTTTCCTTCAGTCTGCTCTCTAGCCTTCTCCTCAACCTCGCACCCATAAGGCTTGGTATCAATGCCTTATATACTTGTATATCTAGCTCCCTCAAGTGGTTGAGTTATACATTTCATTAACCCTTGTAATTCTTACATTTATGAAAATACCACTGTAGAACATAGAACATAACAGCGCAGTACAGGACCTTCGGCCCTCAATGTTGCGCCGACCTGTGAAACCACTCTAAAGCCCATCTACACTATTCCCTTATTGTCCATATGTCTATCCAATGACCATTTGAATGTCCTTAGTGTTGGCGAGTCCACTACTGTTGCAGGCAGGGCATTCCACGCCCTTACTACTCTCTGAGCAAAGAACCTACCTCTGACATCTGTCTTATATCTATCTCCCCTCAATTTAAAGGTATGTCCCCTCGTGCTGGACATCACCATCCGAGGAAAAAAGCCCTCACTGTCCACCCTATCCAATCCTCTGATCATCCTGTATGCCTCAATTAAGTCACCACTTAGCCTTCTTCTCTCTAACGAAAACAGCCTCAAAACAGCCTTTCCTCATAAGATCTTTCCTCCATACCGGGCAACATTCTCGTAAATCTCCTCTGCACCCTTTCCAATGCTTCCACATCCTTCCTATAATGCGGCGACCAGAATTGCACGCAAGACTCCAAATGCGGCCGCACCAGGGTTTTGTACAGCTGCAACATGACCTCATGGCTCCGAAACTCAATCCCTCTACCAATAAAAGCTAACACACCGTACGCCTTCTTAACAACCCTCTCAATCTGGGTGGCAACTTTCAGGGATCTATGTACATGGACACCGAGATCTCTCTGCTCATCCACACTGCCAAGAATCTTACCATTAGCCCAGTACTCTGTCTTCCTGTTATTCCTTCCAAAATGAATCACCTCACACTTTTCTGCATGAAACTCCATTTGCCACCTCTCAGCCCAGCGCTGCAGCTTATCTATGTCCCTCTGTAACTTGTAACATCCTTCCGCATGTCCACAACTCCACCGACTTTAGTGTCATCTGCAAATTTACTCACCCATCCTTCTACGCCCTCCTCGAGGTCATTTATAAAAATGACAAACAGCAGTGGCCCCAAAACAGATCCTTGTGGTACACCACTAGTAACTGGACTCCAGTCTGACCATTTCCCATCAACCACCACCCTTTGTCTTCTTCCAGCTAGCCAATTTCTGATCCAAACTGCTAAATCACCCTGAATCCCATGCCTCCGTATTTTCTGCAGTAGCCTACCATGGGGAACCTTATCAAACGCTTTACTGAAATCCATATACACCACATCAACTGCTTTACCCTCATCCACCTGTTTGGTCACCTTCTCAAAGAACTCTATAAGGTTTGTGAGGCACGACCTACCCTTCACAAAACCGTGTTGACTATCTCTAATCAAATTATTCCTTTCCAGATGATGATACATCCTATCTCTTATAAACCTTTCCAAGATTTTTCCCACAACAGAAGTAAGGCTCACTGGCCTATAGTTACCGGGATTATCTGTACTCCCCTTCTTGAACAAGGGGACAACATTTGCTATCCTCCAGTCTTCTGGCACTATTCCTGTAGACAAAGATGACTTAAAGATCAAGGCCAAAGGCTCAGCAATCTCCTCCCTAGCTTCCCAGAGAATCCTAGGATAAATCCCATCTGGCCCAGGTGACTTATCTATTTTCACACTTTCCAGAATTGCTAACACCTCCTCCTTATGAACCTCAAGCCCTTCCAGTCTAGTAGCCTGAATCTCAGTATTCTCCTCAACAACATTGTCTTTTTCCTGTGTGAATACTGACGAAAAATATTCAATTAGCACCTCTCCTATCTCCTCGGACTCCAAGCACAACTTCCCACTACTGTCCTTGGCTGGCCCTATTCTTACCCTAGTCATTCTTTTATTCCTGACATATCTATAGAAAGCTTTAGGGTTATCCTTGATCCTACCTGCCAAAGACTTCTCATGTCCCCTCCTGGCTCTTCTTAGCTCTCTCTTTAGGTCCTTCCTAGCTAACTTGTAACTCTCGAGCACCCTAACTGAACCTTCATGTCTCATCTTTTCATAAGTCTCCTTCTTCCTCTTGACAAGTGTTTCGACTTCTTTAGTAAACCACGGTTCCCTCGCTTGACCACTTCCTCCCTGCCTGACAGGTACATACTTATCAAGGACACGCAGTAGCTGTTCCTTGAACAAGCTTCACATTTCCATTGTGCCCAACCCCTGCAGTTTTCCTCTCCATCCGATGTATCCTAAGTCTTGCCTCATCGCATCATAATTGCCTTTCCCCCAGATATAACTCTTGCCCTGTGGTATATACCTATCCCTTTCCATCACTAAAGTAAACGTAATCGAATTGTGATCACTATCACCAAAATGCTCACCTACCTCCAAATCTAACACCTGTCCTGGTTCATTACCAAGTACCAAATCCAATATGGCCTCGCCTCTCGTTGACCTATCTACATACTGTGTCAGGAAACCCTCCTGCACACATTGGACAAAACTGGACCCATCTAATGTACTCGAACTATAGCGTTTCCAGTCAATATTTGGTAAGTTAAAGTTCCCCATAACAACTACCCTGTTGCTTTCGCTCCTATCCAGAATCATCTTTGCAATCCTTTCCTCTACATCTCTGGAACTTTTCGGAGACCTATAGAAAACCCCAGCAGGGTGACCTCTCCTTTCCTGTTTCTAACCTCAGCCCATACTACCTCAGTAGACGAGTCCTCATCAAACGTCCTTTCTGCCAACGTAATACTGTCCTTGACTAACAATGCCATCCCTCCCCCTCTTTTACCACCTTCCCTGAGCTTACTGAAATATCTAAATCCCGGCACCTGCAACAACCATTCCTGTCCCTGCTCTATCCATGTCTCCAAAATGGCCACAACATCGAAGTCCCAGGTACCAACCCATGCCGCAAGTTCACCCACCTTATTCCGGATGCTCCTGGCATTGAAGAAGACACACTTTAAACCACCTTCCTGCCTGCCGGTTCACTCCTGCAACTTTAAAACCCTACTCATGACCTCACTACTCTCAACTTCCTGTATACTGGAGCTACAATTCAGGTTCCCAAGCCCCTGCTGAACTAGTTTAAACCCTCCCGAAGAGCATTAGCAAATTTGCCCCCCAGAATATTGGTACCCCTCTGGTCCAGGTGCAGACCATCCCGTTTGTAGAGGTCCCACTGGAGCATAGACACCAGCGAGGAACAGTTGGGTTGAATAATGTGCTTCCATGCTCAGGATTCGATCTAAGTTAAATACTTACCTGACATCCTCAATTACGATGCCTCTCCCATTTTCCATCCTAAACTTGAAGTTAAATTCAGACACATTCAAACCAGCAACAGACTTTATTGAGCAAAAACATTGGGGGCGATTCGCCAATATGGAGCCCAAGTGTTCGCGCCGTCGTGAACGGCGATGCATTTCACGACGGCGCGCACCGGGCCCCGGGTACGACAGATTCTGTCCCCCACAGGGGGCCAGCACGGCGCTGGAGCGGTTCACGCCGCTCCAGCCTCCTTTCCCAGCGCCAAATGGGCGCCGCGCCAACCGGCGCATGCGCGGGGGACTTCTTCAGTGCGCCGGCCCCGGCACAATATGGCGTCGGTGTTCAGGGGCCGGCTGTGCCAAAACTAGGCCTGGGGGGGGGGTGGGGGGGGGGGGGAGAGGCCCGCCCGCTGATCGGTGGGCCTCGATCGCGGGCCAGACCCCATCGGAGGCCCCCCCGGTGAAGGAGCCCCTCTTCCCCCCCCCCCCCCCCACAGGCCCCCCTCCCCCGACCGCTCGCGCAGAGTTCCCGCCGGCAGCGACCAGGGGTGAACGGCGCCGGCGGGACTCTGTCGTATCGGCGCGGCCGCTCGGCCCATCTGGGCCGGAGAATTGGCAGCCCCGCAAATGGCGGCGATTCTCCGCACCTCGGGGAATCGCGCGCCGGCGTCGGGGCGCGGTTGCGGCGATTCTCCGGCTCGGCGCGGGGCTCGGAGAATCGCCCCCATTTCCTTTTGTTGGTTTTTATTTTAATATGCCGTTGATATATTCTGATATCAGCAAATAAAAACGGTTACTCTTTCATCAGAATATTTTATTATTCTGGCCTCATGAAGGAAATTTTAATTGTCCGCAACTACTTTGCCAATGGCATTGAGAGTCACAGCAGGTAACCAGCCATTCAAGGCAATAATTGAAGACAGATTCATCCAGGAACTCGGCAATCAGGAGATACAGAACCTCAGAACATCGATTGAAAAGCAGCAGATGGTGCACTCTGCCTGAGCTCTACCGTGTCGGGGATCGGCGGGAGGGAAGGTGCGGAATTGAATGCAGAATATACACTCTCCGCAAACAAAGTTGCCAATTGCCTTCCAATACAACCAACATGGCGCCAACCGACCAAGCGGGAAAACCTCCGCCAATCATCGATACTCTCACTTTCTCAGGGGGGTAACCTCTCTGGGGGTATTGGTAACTCACATAGACGCGGTGGGGAAGATGTTTTCCTGGGAGAAGAGGAGGCTAAGAGGAGATTTGATAGAGGTGTTCAAAATCACGAGGGACCTGGGCAGCGAAAGAAGCGATGGAGACAGGAGGAAATACTTTATCACGGAGCGAGCGGTTGGGGTCTGGAATGCGCTGCCTGAGAGTGTGCTGGAGGTGGGTTCAATCGAGGCTTTCAAGAGCTAATTGGGTTATTATCTGAAAAGGAAGAATGCGCAGGGCACCGAGGAGAAAGTGGGGGATGAGAGTGGCGGTCTGTGAATTGCTCCCTTGGAAAACCAACACAAAGTGGCCTCCTTCTGTGCCATTCCGTGCTGTTATTAATAAGCCGGATCTAAGGACAAGTTGATCCTTAATTCAAGGTCGAGCAACAGCACCTCAGCTTTCGATCAGCCACTTATGGTCTTCAGACTTCAACACCAAACTCAACACCCTTGGATTTTAATGAACCATTTTCTCTTGGACACCCTACAACCATTTATAACATTTCTTGTATTCCTATTGCTCAGATTATCAACTAGCTCCTTTTTGCTTCGCATTGACGTCTTGGCATTTAATCGCTCCTGCCTTCCACTCTGTCACAGAGCCCTCCCTTGCCCAGGTTTTACAGGCACATGCTTAAAAAATGTCTAATCTCGAACTCTGGTTCTGACAAAAGGGCATCAAATTGAGATGTCATGTGTTTCTGTCCTCCTGATGCTCTGAGTATTTCCAGCACTTCCTGTATTATTTCAGATTACCAGCACTTTGCGATATTTTGCTTTTGCACTAATGTGCTCTGCGGAAGCATCTTGTTTCGTTTGTCGAATCCTACAGCACAATAAAATGCAATTTGCTTCATCAAGCTTGTGTTGGATCTGCGAACGAACTTCCTGTCCGGGAGTACAAGCTATGTGTGGAGGAGCGCTGATCCTTCGGGCGCACCGTTTCCAAGCCTTTTCCAATCTGATCAGCACTTATGGCAGTAATTGAACCCACTTCCCTGCTCTTCCAACAGACGGTGATTGCATTCTGATGAAGGGTCTGGACTTAAACCGTTAACCTGCATTTTCTAGCAACAGGTTCTGACAGCACTAGTGCACTGCAGAAACAAAATACTGCAGATGCTGGAAATCTGCAAAAGCAAACAGAAAATTCAGCCCATACTCAGCAGATCAGGCAGCGGAGAGAGGGAAGCAGAGTTAACATTTCAGGTGGCACAGAGCTCCGCACTGCTGCCTCGCAGCGCCAGGGACCCGGGTTCGATTCCGGCCTTGAATGACTGTCTGTGCGGAGTCTGCATGTTCTCCCCGTGTCTGCGTGGGTTTCCTCC
Source organism: Scyliorhinus torazame (assembly GCF_047496885.1). Lineage (NCBI taxonomy): Eukaryota > Metazoa > Chordata > Chondrichthyes > Carcharhiniformes > Scyliorhinidae > Scyliorhinus > Scyliorhinus torazame. The sequence goes on along the minus strand of NC_092721.1, from coordinate 12,470,191 downwards.
GGGCGCTCTGGTTTCCTCCCACAAGTCCCGAAAGACATGCTGTTAGGTGAATTGGACATTCTGAATTCTCCCTTTGTGTACCCGAACAGGCGCCGGAATGTGGCGACTAGGGGCTTTTCACAGTAACTTTATTGCAGTGTTAATGCAAGCCTACTTGTGACAATAAAGATTATTATTTTTATGATAAATCACCCCTTAAATGTCCAAACGTTAAGTAGAGTTATAGAGATAGGGTGGGGGAGTGGGCATAGCTAGGGTGCCCTTTTGGAGGGTGGGTGCACACTTGATGGGCCGAATGGCACTGTAGGGTTTCTATGATTCTATGATGGTCTTTTCTGATTCTCGCCTATATCCTCTTTGGTTTTGTCTGCATCATAGCAAATCTCTGCCACCAGATGGTGATGTTTACTGTATCAGTGATCCATGCATCCTTATAAAGCTCAAGACTGCCACCTGCAGCCAGAAACCCTTATGACGTGAGCCAACATCACTCTGGTGAAAGAGCAGGGAGCAGAATATCTGACCACAGTTTCCCAAGCCATTGTAGATTTGTAAATTGTGCTGTTGGAGTGGTGTCCTTGTTCAGTCAAGAGAGAGAAGGATAAACCACATACCTATAGCCAGTTTAGTGTAACATGTGTTGTTGCAAATGCTTAGAATTCCAACATGAGATCTCGAGCGGGTAGCAGGGATTTCGGGAAGGGAAAGGTCAATGCTGGCCAAATTTGACACAGATTTTCTTTAAAGTAGTGGCTGATTGGCTGCATAGAGGAAATGCATATTTAGTGTGTATGGCTATTCAGAAGACATAATAATCTTTATTGTCACAAGTAGGCTTACGTTAAAACTGCAGTGAAGTTACTGTGAAAATCCCCTCGTCGCCACATTCCGGCGCCTGTTCGGGTCACAGAGGGGGAATTCAGAATGTCCAATTCATCTAACAGCACGTCTTTCAGGACTTGTGGGAGGAAACCGGAGCACCCGGAGGAAACCCACGCAGACACAGGGTGAACGTGCAGACTCCGCACAGACAGTGACCCAAGCCGAGAATTGAACCCAGGTCCCTGGAGCTGTGAAGCAACAGTGCTAACCACTGTGCTGCCCCTTTCTATAAGGCTGTCCCACTAGAGGCGGGTTTGACTTGGTACAAGATACTCCATGAATAGAAAGATGGGTGACAGACAGCAGGTCAAAATTAAGGCAGTAACTGTTGATCAGATTCAAAAAAGCTTAGAAATAGTGCACCCTAAGGATCACTGCACCTCTATACGTAGTTTGTACTTGTGGTATTATAGGTATTACGGTACCTGAGAGGCTAAAGTACCATTGGTAGAAACTGTATGCTTGCTATTGGCTAGAGTGTATAATAGCTCCGCCCTAATAGGCGGAGTATAAGAACCCCTGCCGCCCCAGCAACCCTCATTCGGTACCTGAGCTGCTGGGGGAAAACATCGAGCTTATTAAAGCCTTCAGTTGGACTACAACCTCGCTTTAGTGGTCATTGCTCGTGCAGCAGTACTCAAGTAGAGGAAGCACAATTTAACGGAAATCAATTATTTTAGTTAAATTATGAGGACAGGCTGCGTTGAATAAGCTTGGCATATCCTTGAGTGTAGAAGATTAAAGGGTGAGCTAATTCAGATGCTTAAGATGAATAAAGGATCTGATAGTTTCTCTCTCTCCGATTTCCTCTGGTGGGGGTTCCAGAACTTGATGGCATAGGTTTAAAATTAGAGCCAGGTTGTTCATGGGTGACGTCAGGGAGCACCTCGTCACAAGGCTGAGTGGAAATCCACAACCCTCTTCCTCCAAAAGAGGCTGGGAGTCAAGAGAAAATTTCAAATGTGAGCTCGGCGGGTGAGGCTGCAGAGGCGGAGCTTGAGTACAGCATTGGACGGCAGAACAGGCCCAACGGGCTGAATGGCCTCCACCAGTTCCTTTGTAATTTCCTACCCCCCCCCCCCCCGCCCCCCCCCCCCCCCCGCCCCCCCCCCCCCCCCCCCCCCCCCCGTGCTCCCATACGCCTGGATTATTTTGCTCGAGGGAACCGATGAACGGGTTGGGTTTTTGCAACAGTGGAGCAACATTTAAGGATCATTTTCTTCTGCTTCACAGGACCGCAAGGAGGTATTTTTAGTCCCTTGACTCCATTGTTCTGCCAGTCAATGAGATTGCGCCTGATCTGCAACCGAACTCAAAATACCCACCTTTGTCCCATATCCCTTAATGCCTCTGGTAAACAAAAATCTATCGATCTCAGATTTAAAGTTAGCAATCGATCTAGAATCAATTCACATTTGTGGAAGAGAACTCTGAAACTCTACCGTCCTTTGCCTATGTAACTATTTATATATTGCAATGCCTCAGCCAATCAGAGTTGACTTGCCAACCAATCAGCACTCTTTTTTTCCTGGAGTATAAACTATTGTGATCATTTGAAATTTGGCATTCTTGGATTTGTCCAGTGTAGAAGTGCTGAGTTCCGATGACTGGCCACCAAGGGCTCATAACAACAATAGTTTATTCAGTGCCCTGAGCAGCTCTTACATGCTTCCGCTCTGCCGGCGCTCCGGGAAGAACTCCTGCACTTCCGACATGTGACCCTTTCAGTAGCCACGTCACTACAGGACCACTGGGTCTACATCCGGGTTCCTGCTTTTCAGATTGTCCTTTACGTTCTGCGTCAGCAGCCTCACGGTCCTGGCCTGGGTATCCATTGTGGTGATGTGCATCAATGTAAATACATGTAGGCTAGCTAGACACTAGAGGGAGCACCAAAGACACACACACACACTCAACCAATAGATCAGTTAGATAGGATACGTGCAATGGACATTCACGATACACAAGGAGGTGACACGACCACAGGGGGGCATTACACCAACCCATATATAAAGGACACAACACACATGATCTGCCTCTTTCCAGTGGAGACAGTCAGTGAGAACAGACACAGGGTTGATTCAATATGACACCCACCACATGGATTGCAGCAGCTGGTTAGTCAGTCTGGGTAGCGATAGTAGGATTAGCAGTAGTGTCAAACCCGAGTAATGAAGTGTAAATAGTTTAATAAACGTGTTGAAGTTATCTCCACGTCTGAACCTTCCTTTGTCAAGTTCACCACAAGGAAGCTGCTTATGTTACACCTGCAACATAACAAATCATCCATCAATGTAAAAGTAGCTGTTGACAAGGAGCAGAATGTTTACCTGATGCAAGTGAAGCTAGTGATAGGGAGCTGAACCTTCGGCAAATGGAGGGCATCTAATGGGAACAGGTCATCTAAAATAGCGTGCCAGTCAGCGGTAGGAGCTGCCTTACCTCTCAAGAGGTTTTAAACCCAGTGATGGGGATTCTGTGGGTAAAACCTCAAAGCGTCTGAACAGGTACTGGGTGCCACTTCTAGGTTAGCAATTCGCAAAAACACTTTGAATATTTAAATTCAAATTTATCGATTCACCTTGCTGCACCTCGGTCGATTTTCAATGCCGATAGATCTTTTATTTCCCTCTGTCATAGATTATCATAGAATTTACAGTGCAGAAGGAGGCCATTAGGGTTAGGGTTAGGGTTCAACACATTTCAATCTGAACATTTCCAGCTCGTAGAATCATAGAATTTACAGTGCAGAAGGAGGCCATTTGGCCCATCGAGTCTACACCAGCCCCTGGAAAGAGAACCCCACCCAAGCCCATCCCTCCACCCAATTTCCGTAACTCAGTCCCACCTTTTGGACACTAAGGGGCAATTTAGCACGGCCAATCCACCTAACCTGCACATCTTTGGACTGTGGGAGGAAACCGGAGCACCCGGAGGAAACCCACGCACACACAGGGGGGAACGTGCAGACTCCGCACAGCGACCCAAGCCGGGAATCGAACCGGGGAACTGTGCTAACCACTGTGTTACCGTGCTGCTCATTGTGGAGCCCTGCTGATAAAAGTTGCTGCTACTCAAAGCCTCTCAATGTTTTTTTAAATTTTTACCCTATGTAGGTTTCTGTGGTATTAAACATAGGTGAATTAGAGAGCTAGATGCAAGCCTTCATCAGCTATTTCTATAATCCTAGAATCCCTCCCAAGCAGAAGGAGGCCATTTGGCCCATCGAGTCTGCACCAAGCCTCTATAAAAGCACCTTTTCTAGGTCCACTCCCCCGCCCTATCCCTAAACCATACATAACCTCTAGACACTAAGGGGAATTTTATCATGGTCAATCCACCTAACTTGCGTATCTTTGGGGTGTCAGAAGAACCCGGAGGAAACCCCCGCAGACACGGGGAGAAAGTGCAAACTCCACACAGTCACCCGAGACCGGAATTTAACCTGGGTCCCTGGCACTGTGAGGCAGTAGTGCTAACTACTGTGCCACCGTGCCAGCCTATAACTGGTGGGAAAAACTTGAGTCTGTTAAAATACAACTTACTACATTTTGGATGTTAGTGCTGCACCTCCACAGTGAAATAGAATGGACATTGCAGTTCTTTTCTATTTAGGACAATTATTTTTTTTCATTGTTCAAAATGTTTGGAGGTATTCAATCCTGAAAGAAATTGTACAATCACTTGGATTTCCGAATTAAATGTCATGGGTATCAAATTCTAAAAATAACTTTGTTCCTATTGTTAATTTCTGCCTCAAGGTAAAAATGTAAATGTCGCTACAGTCCCAGAGGGCCATAGTCTGCTCGCCCCTTTGAGAACTGACTGGTGGTGATTTAACCTGAGGGTCAAACCTCAGGTGTGGGGCAACGTTGAGAAGGCGGGCCTTCATGAATAACCTCAGCCGGTACAGGAAGTGGACCCGCACTGTTGGCCTCCCTCCACATCACACATCAGCTGTCCAGCAAACTGAGATAATGATAGGTAACTCTGAAGTGACTATTCGATTCAGTTTGGAATTGTGAAAAGTTTAAATCAAAAACAACTGGCAGCGCGGTGGCGCAGTGGTTAGCACTGCTGCCTTACGGCACCAAGGACCCGGGTTCAATCCCGGCCCCGGGTCACTGTCTGTGTGGAGTGTCATAATATACACCTGTATATCACAGTGCAGACCAATCAACACACACACCGCAGCCAATCATCAGTTAGAGCACATGCACTATAAAGACAGGGGGCATCAGAGTTCCCACTCATTCGAGCTGCAGCTTCCTCGTACGACAGAGCTCACAGCCTGCAGCACAGACATTCACCATGTGCTGAGTGCGTCGACTGGTTAGGACAAGGCAAAGGTCTTTAGTTAAAGCTAGTATCGTGTTAACCCACAGTGAGAGTATGTTAAACTGTTAATGACAGTGTTGCACTATTTCAAGTGTTGGTGACCTGTATGTGTTCCACAGATCCAGAGTGCCCAACACAACATGGAGTTTGCACCTTCTCCCTGTGTCTGCATGGGTCTCATCCCCACATCCCAAAGATGTGCAGGGTAGGTGAATTGGCCACGTTAAATTGACCCTTCACTGGAAAAAAAGAATTGGGTACTCTAAATTTATTTTTTTTAAAGGATGGCATCTATACAGCACTTCAGGATGTCCATGTTAAAGTTAATGAAGCATCTACAAAGTGCAGTTGATGTTGCAATGCAGAGAAACGCAGCAACCAATTTTAACTCAGCAAAATACACACACAGCACTTTACGGTCAGATAATTTGCTGTTAGGTGCTTCCGGAGGTCTCGGGGCACAGTGGGTAATGACCCTGCCTCGGAGTTAGAAGCTCCAGGTTCGGGTCCCACCCCAGGACCTGATGGCCAAGAAGGTCTATTCGCAGCATTGACCTAACATGTTGTGTATCTGCTTGTAAATCCTGCCAACACGCCCCAATGGCAGGTGGTAGAAGTGCGAGAGATTCCTGGGCAGCTACGTGATTGAAAGGAAATTGGAGCCTCTACCAGCACTGTCCACAGCTCCAGGCTACAACATGCATTTAACTGTGTAACAACTAGTACTCCGGGGGGGGGGGGAGAAATGGGGTGGACTGTCCAGCGATCTGTGTGGATCAGATTGATGCCAACAGCCCAGGGTTCAATCCCTGCTCCCAGCAGGCCTGGATTCAGGACCTACCTCCTTGCCTGGCCCATGGAGGAGATTGCAGCGCTGTGGGTTGGACCTGCCTTGGGGCAGGGAACTGGAGAAGATGAAGGTGCTGGCTGGGGCATAAATAATGGCCAGCCCAAGGGGAGAACATCCTTGCCATCTGGGTTATTACTTTTCATTCTTGGTGACTGGGGTGTAGGACCGCAACCCATCAACCTTTGACACCAATGCCTATTGGCATTAAGTGCAAACACAAACATTGCATTTCTGGATAAAACCCTTGAATAAGGCCAGCTCTTCACGTCTCAGCAAGAAGCAACTTTAATTAGCAGCTGCATTGAAAAATGTTCCGCTGTTAACCATACTTGGACTGGACCTATAAATTATAGCAAATTGACACATTTACTGCAGCTCTTATTTCATGATGTCAGCTGGGGGAGCTGGACTGAGCTTCCTGACAGTCTAATTGGTACCAGGGTTTCTACTGTTTCCAATCTACTTGAATTATCTGGATTTGACTCGCATCATGGCAGTTGCCAAATTTGCAGGTGAAATGAAACTGGGGCCGAGGGAGGCATCAGTCTGGTCTCACAAAGTAGCGAAGGGACTAGAATGATTCAACAAAGTTTTCAAGTGAGCAGAGCTACGATCGATGGACATCGGGATGGGAAACTAGAAAATGTTGTTTATGGCAGGGGGAATAAAGTAAGACATTTACTCTATCAATGCAAGTTGTAGCAGCTGTCAGGTTGATATGGGATTGACAGTGAACTCAACCTTTGAAATGCGCAGCCGTTGCAGAAAAGAACAATTATAAGAGCAAACCCAATTCAGAGCTACATTTTTTTTTATCCTACATTTTTTTTAATCGCTACAGGCACTTGGTTAGCTAGGCTGGCATTTTTATTTCCAACCCCAAATTATCCTCGAGAAGGTGGTGGTGAGCTGCCTTCTTGTACTACTGCAGTCCACATGGTGGAGAAAGAGTTTATCAGGAAGGCACGGTGATGTACTTCCAAGTCAGCATGGTGTGTGGCTTGGAGGGGAACTTAATAATAATCTTTATTCGTGTCACAAGTAGGCTTACATTAACGCTGCAATGAAGCTACTGTGAAAATCCCCTAGTCGCCACACTCCGGCGCTTGTTCGGGTACACTGAGGGAGAATTCAGAATGCCCAATTCACCTAACAAGCACGTCTTTCAGGACTTGTGGGAAGAAACCAGAGCACCCGGAGGAAACCCACGCAGACACGGGGAGAACGTGCAGACTCCGCACAGACAGTGACCCAAGCCGGGAATCGATCGTGGGACCCTGGTGCTGTGAAGCAAGTGCTAACCGCTGTGCTACCAGGAACTTGCAGGTATCCCATGCATCTGCTGCCCTTGTTTTTCTTGGTGGCAAACGTCATGGGATTGGGCGGTGCGGTCAAATGAGAAAAGCCGAGGTCTGAGGCTGCCAACGGTGAAGAGGATATAATACATGGTTGCATACTTTGTGCTGCATTCAGTTATGGTCATTAAGACACAGGGAATATTTATTTCCTAGATTTGCAAAGAGATACTTGGCGCATCATAAGTAGAAGATCAAGTTAGGTGAGCCGGTTATGATCTGTCAGCCTTTCCAGCAGTGCATTCCAGACCCGATACACTTGGCGTGAAAAAGTTTTTTCTCACATCACATTTGCTTCTTTTGCAAATAAACATAAATCAATGCCCTCTTGTTCTCGATGAGGGGGAACAGATTCTCCCAACCTACTCTGTCCAGCCCTCTCATGGGGTTGAACATCACTGTCAAATCTCCATACAGTGAAGTACATCGTTTGGTCATGCCTCTTAATGAATTTTGCTATATCGTATTAAGTGCAAAGGTAAGTCAATGCCAATTAAAATCAGTAAGATGAACCAGTGGCATTTGTTCCTCTGCCCTGTTATATACTTGCCTGTGTAAATGCCATGTGTATAGCTGAAGAAAGTACACCAGCCCCGAGGAACTAAGGATATCCAGAGTATGGATTATCTACAGAACTAAGGACATCGGGCGGGATTCTCTGCGAACCGGCGGGGCAGGCCACTCCGGTGTCGGGCCGCCCCAAAGGTGCGGAATGTTTGGCACCAGAGTGTTTGGCACCACGCCAGCTGGCGTGGAAGGACTTGGCACCACGGCAACCGGCGCCGAAGGGCCTCCGCCAGCCGGCGCATGCGCAGGAGCGTCAGCATGTTCTGCGTCATCCCAGTGCATGCGCAGCGGGATTCTTCTCCGCACTGGCCATGGCAGAGGTTGACAGTGGCCGGTGCGGAGGGAAAGAGTGCCTCCTCGGCACAGGCCCGCCCGTGGATCGGTGGGCCCCGATCGCGGGCCAGGCCACCGTGGCTTGATGGACCGAACGGCCTTTCAGCATTGTAAATTCTATGGTTCTATGACTGCAGTATGTGTTCTCTATTGTCCCATAATAGGTTTTTAAAAATGAAACATCTAGATGTTGGGCTCCTGGTGCCTCAGTGGCAATAAGACAGGTTTCTTGCATCTCGAGACACGACGAAGATGAAACATATAAGTAGCTCTGTTTCTGTAGCTTCTTTTCCCTGTAACAGTTCACCAGCCTGAAGCCAAAGGCTTTAGCTCGAGAGGCGCCGCTCTTCATCAGGCATGACTGACCGGGAGTTTCTCCCCCTTCTACTGCCTACCATTGGTGCATATTAGAGAGATTTGCAAATCGATAATCAATCTGTTCAGCTGAGTTATGAACACAAATTCCTTGGCCATCAAGTTCTGGAGTGGGACTCTAACCTGGAGCTTCTGGTTCAGAGGCTGTGACCCTACTCACTGCCCTCAAGACCTACAAAGCAAGAAGAGGGAACAGTTGTTTTTTTAAGAACAGCACTTAATCACACTCCAAGGGCTAACAACTATACTGGTGACAATCTGTACCAGCAGTTTTGAGAGATGCTGGTGGGAAGCCCTATGCTGCTCTTGCTCATGTATTTGCTTTGTTTGGCCCCTTGTTCCGCACTGTAACCAATCAGTTTGTCGATGTACCATTTGTCAATGTTCGCTGTCGATTATTCTTTTTGTCTACTATGTACGTACGGAGTACGTTCTCTTGGACTCAGAACAATACTTTTCACTGTGCTTCGGTACGTGACAATAAATCAAATCAAATGAAAAGCAAATCAAAGCCTGGCTGCTTCAGACATGACTGAAGTAGGCTTCATGACTGACCTCTTCCAGTAGTGAACAGGGGGGGGGGGGGTTAGTGCTCCACTTCAAATTCGACGTGTGTTCTGGCCGCTGTATGGGAGCTCAAGCAACACGGACAAGACAATTGATGAAGGCCCATCCAATGTGAAGACCGGTAGACCCCACCCTACCCAACAACCTCAACTAGTAATGTGACAGGCTCAGTACACATCCCACGTGTATGCTGCCACTGCAGCTAACAGGAGCCGGAGGTGACAAAAGTGCAGCACGTTACGAGGGCTGATAGACGTTGGATAGATAGCAGCAACTCAAATGTTCCAGCAACCAATGGACCTTGTGTGCTCCTATTGTACAAGGTATAAGTTGTGGCTTTTTCACCCGAGTGGCTTCAAGATTACAATCCTGATGAAAGTTTGTATGCTAATCAACTGACAACAGTAAACTCTATAATCCAATACCCACTAAGAAAGGGATTCTTCCAAATAATGCTCTAATATTCAAGATTGATTTGGAGCAGACAAGTAGCAAGAAGGACTTTGACTTGCTAGCATTCCAGCAGTATTCCTGTGCATGCTTGGCATCTCCAAATCTCAGTTCCATTAAGTTTTTTGGATTTACCTAAATCCAGTGTGGTCGCAGATGAAATGAAATGAACAGTCCTGTGTCTTTCTCGATTCTGAAACATGGTGATAGGTTTCTGTGCAATTCAAGTAATGTCGCCTTGCTACAAAGTGAAGAACATCTGTTCAATATACTCAACAACTGACCATCCACAGCTCTCTGGGTCAGGAAATCTCAAATGTTTGCAATCCTTTGAGTGAAGAAAATTTCTGCTCATCTCAATCCTAAATGGTTGATTTAGGGCGGCACGGTGGTTAGCACTGCTGCCTCACACCTCCAGGGACCGGTGTTAAATTCCAGCCTTGGGTCACGGTCTCTGCGGAGTTTGCACATTCTCCCGTGTCAGCGTGGGTTTCCTCCGGGTGCTCCAGTTTCCTCCCACAGTCCAAAGATGTGCAGGTTAGGTGGATTGGCTATGCTAAATTGCCCCTTAGCGTTAAGTTGAGGGGTTAGTGGTATAGAGTGGGGAAGTGAGCTTGGGTGGAATCCTCTTTCAGAGGGTCGGTGCAGACTCGATAGGCCAAATGGCTCCTTCTTCGCTGTAGGGATTCTAAACAATGATTTATTCTCAGACCGGAGCCTCGTATTCTAGATTTTCTTCACATCCACCCTGTCAAGCGCCTTAAGGAATTTACATGTTAGATCACCTCTCATTCTTCTAAATTCCAGAAAATGTAGGGTTAGTCTGCTCAATCACTCCGCTTGGGATAATATCCTCATCCAAGGAACCAGTCTAGTGAATCTTTGGTGCACTCCCTCTAACACAAGTTATATCCTTCCTTTGGTAAAGGGACCAAAGTGCACACTGTACTCCAGGTGTGGCCTCACATGTGAGTGCCGACACATAATAAAGGCCCTGCCAGGTGTAGTGCTAATGTCATTGAACTAGTTATCCAGAGGCCCATGCTAATGCTCTGGGGACAAGGTTCAAATCCCACCATGGCAACTGGTGGGATTTTAATTCAATTAATAAATCTGGAATTAAATGAGTCTCAGTAATGGTGACCATTATAGTTATTATCCATTGTCGTTGTACCATCAGATTCGCTAATGTTCTTTAGGACATTAATCTGCTGTCCTTACCTGGACTGGTCTACATGTGACCCCAAACCAGCTGCTGTGGTGTATTTGAACCCATGTGCCCAGAACATGAGCCTGGGTCTTTGGATTTCTAATCCAATAACATTACCACACCATCATCTCCCCTCAATGGCCTACAAAGCCACTCAGTTGTGTCCAAGAAGGTGACTCACCACCACCTTTATAATAATAATCTTTATTTTCAAAAGTAAGCTTACATTAACATTGTAATGAAGTTACTGTGAAAACCCAAGGTTAATTTGGGATGAGCAATAAATATCAGTTACACACACATCCCAGATGAATATTAAGTTAATTATACCGTAGAATAACTATTTTTTCTTCAAAAACCAAATAATAATCTTTATTGTCACAAGTAGGCTCACATTAACACTGCAATGAAGTTACTGTGAAAAGCCCCTAGTCGCCACACTCCGGCACCTGTTCGGGTACACGGAGGGAGAATTCAGAATGTCCAAATTACCTAACAAGCATGTCTTTCGGGATTTGTGGGCGGAAACCGGAGCAGCCAGAGGAAACTCGCGCAGAGACAGGGAGACCGTGCAGACTCCGCACAGACAGTGACCCAAGCTGGGAATCAAACCTGGGACCCTGGTGCTGTGAAGCAACAATGCTAACCACTGTGCTACCATGCTGCCCTTATACTTGGGTGTTAAGCACTTCACATAATTTCTTTGAAGTGTTAATGTAAGCCTACTTGTGACAATAAAGATCATTACTACTTAATCTAAAGGCTGATTTGATGAATCAATGTTACAGCTTGTCACAGCATCATGTTATGAGGTACAAAAAACCTTAGTCCATTGACAAACACAATGCAGCACGTTTCTGCTCCAACTTCAAGATTTTAAAAAAGCAGTTCAATTGCTTCAAAAATGGTTGAAAATGAAATAAAAATAACAGGTCTTAAAATAAAGAAATCACAATATGGTGTTTTATTGAACACGACCAAAGGCACAAATAGTATTGTTGCCTCAGGATTTATGCCGATACAGGTAAGACCTCCAAAATAAAATTATTTGCATTTTTGGCACAATTTCTAGCACTGAAATCCAACACATTGGCAGCCCCTAGGCAGTATTATTTCTTCTAAAGTGCAAAAATTCACTCCAGCTCCAAAAAGGTCCAAACCCTTCTTTCATGGTCTGTCGGCGCCCACATTAAATTACTTTTGCACGTGTCGAGACATTTGGTCTATCCAACACAAAATCTTCCAAAAGGACAATGTCTAAGTGCTCTTCAAAGTACTTGGAACAGTTTCATTTGCTGTTATAATCTTGCTAACTATTTTTTAAAAAACTAAATCAATACGGAGATCGGGTCACGATGTGAGACTATACAAATAGCCTTTCAGTGTGTACAGTTCAGTCATTTGGAAATGGTTCAACTCTTCCATCCTTTACATCTTTAGCGAGCATTGGACCATTTTCCCATGAATTGCATCTCATTGAGTTGAAGGAAAATCCTCAATTCTCACTTTTGGAAAGATGGGTGTTAAGGGTGTGTAACAAGCACTTTGGTTTTGTAGTAAGCGGTCAGGAGGGCTTGGCCTTCCTCAACGACATGGTTGCAATGCATCTGCGGAGTCCGTCATCGATCACTTTAACCGTCTGGATCTCAAAGACCTCCTTCTGCCTCACGAAGCTCTCGAACAGGTGGAGCCCACCGCCCACCCCAAAGTAGTGGGCTTTAGTGGCCAGGTAGACCACCCCGTCCTGGGACAGCAAGCTGGAGAGGACGCCGTGCAAGTCGCCGTAGTAATCCGGGTTGTAGAGAGTCTCAGACATCAGGATCACGTCGTACTTGAAGGAGCCGCCGTGGACTTTGCCGAATTGGGACCAGTCCCCCGAGAAGAATCGGCAGCGGGAGAGCATTCCCGTTCTGGGGAGCGGTTCCCGGGCTTGCTTCCACCGGCCAGGCGGCTCGCCTCCGCCGTCCGGGGGCGGCTCGTCCTGCCCGGCCTCCATCAGCGACACGTTGGGCAGGGTGACCCCCTCGATCACCGCCGCGTTGTAGTCCTGGAAGTGGACCTCGGCCGCCCCCCTCCGCAGGGCCAGGATGCCCAGCAGCCCGGCCCCGCAGCCCAGGTCCAGCACCCGCCGGCCTGCCAGCGGGACGGTGGCGGACAGGTAGGCGGCCAGGTCGAAGGTGCACTCCCAGATCTTCAGGCCCCCCTCGTAGACGCCGGGCACCAGGTCGGAGTGGGAGGCGATGGCGGCGGACAGGCCGCTCTCGGCCCCCCGGCTCAGCGCTCTCTCTGCCGCCCAGGCGCCCAGGTGTCTGATGCGGAGGGTCCCTGGCCCCGGACCCCCCACCTCCACCTCCTCCACCATCACCCCCTCCTCCTCCTCCAGCAGCCTCTCCATCTCCCCCCAGGGCAGCCTGTGCTCCCTCGGGCCCTCGCCCCCGCGCCCGGCCTCAGGGAGCGGCCCTTCGGCCCCTCCAGCCTCGAGCGGCCCTGCCGGCGCGAAGTTGAATTTGAATTCCATGCGCCAAATAACCGTCACTTCCCAACCGTCGCTCGGCCGGTGACGTTTGACCACGGACTTCGCCCCGCCCCCTTTCTCACTGCGCACGCGCGCCCACGGCGCCGCTCGTCAGGCGGACAGACCGAACCCCGCCCCCATATGACGTTCTTAATCCCGCCCCCACATGACGTTCGTAACCCCGCGCCACGTAGTCGCCTGACGTTCATAACCCCGCCGCCACGTGACGTTCATAACCCCCCCCACCAACGTCGTCGCGTGACGTTGTAACCCCCGCCCCCCCCGATCTCGCGTGACGCTGATAGCCCCCCCCTCCGCTAATCGGCAGGTGCGCGCGCACACTTACGCGTCACCGGTCGCCCGCTGCAGTCCCGGCTCCGTCCGCCGGGCGCCGCTGGTGGGAGACCCCATTACCCCGGGCTGGACAAAGTGGGATCTTTCCGTGCCCCCAGTGGCGTCACTGGTTGGAGGTTAAAGGGGCTGAACATTTTAAACCTTCTGGCGGGGATTGACGCACTGAGAAACAGGGGGTGCTGGGGTAGATCTGGGGTAGATCTGCTCTGATTCCTTGACTGGTGGTGTGGACCTGAGGGGCTGAATGGCCTCCTCCTGTCCCTATAATGGACCAAGCAGTTGCACCCCTTCCACAATGCTGAACCCTAAAATCAAATTTTAGTGCAGTAACTAATGGAAGAGAAGTCATGATTTTGTTGAATAGGGGCCATTCTGGAGCAGGTTGCAGAGTCCTCTTTCTGATGTTCTAATGATCCCAACTGAAGATGTTGACCAACCAGCTGAACATTGATAGTATAAAATTACCGTGACACTCCAAACTTTATTTTATCTTGCACCAAAGTATGGAAGGAAAAGCACACAATTTCCAGCTGTAACACTAAACCCTGCTATTTAAGTTTCAAACCTGATGATGATGCGGCAAATTCAAACCTTTTAATTCTGGAGCCCAAGCTCAAAGTCACTGCCCAGCTGAATTGAATGTGTATGAATCTCTTCTGTCTGCAACATCTTTTTGGAACATTTTCCCGCAGGAAGTTTTTGAAATCCTTAAGAGACTCTAAATGTTAAAATCAAAGTGAATTTGAACAGATTTAAAATCGAAGATGACCCATGTGGATAGATGAGGCTAATCCCATGAAAGGAAGGCACCTAGACGACATGTGGGACTAACAGGCACCGTTAAATCTGATAAGGTACATGCGGCAGTTGAGAAATCGCACCACAAATGTATGTGAAATGAGTTTGGGCGGAACCAGCGCAGTTCCCAAAGGACATAAAATTGTTCCTCGTTGCCAACTCTTATGTGACAATCTCACAGTCAGAAAAGCAGAGTAGCAAAGTGTGTACACTGTGATGGTGTCGGGTGGTCTTCTGAGATATTTCAGCCACATTTTTGGGAGCATTTATTTGATATTCTTCATCTGAACGATTATTTTAATTTGATCAGTACCTCAGTTTTTGTTCCACTGTGCAAGTATTGGGCACAGTAAGAAGTCTCACAACACCAGGTTAAAGTCCAACAGGTTTATTTTGAATCACTAGCTTTCGGAGCGCAGCTCATTCACTCACCTGATGAAGGAGCAGTGCTCCGAAAGCTAGAGATTCCAAATAAACCTGTTGGATTTTAACCTGGTGTTGTAAGGCTTCTTACTGTGGCCATCCCAGTCCAACGCCGGCATCTCCACGTCAAGTATGGGGAGGCACGGTAGCACAGTGGTTAGCACTGTTGCTTCACAGCGCATGTTATTGAAAATATGGAAAGATGTGTCATTTGAAACATGGAGGTCTGGCAATATCTGGTCTGAGAGAAACATGAGAAGATACAGGGAAAGTTCCCACAAAGGGTTAACAGCAGCTGCCAGGAGCAGGATTGTAAAATGCAGATAGCCTTGGTCAAGCAGGCTTAGCAAACAAGACAAACAGGATTTTGAATGAAGCCAAAAAAAATGGCTCACACCTTCATTGAAAGTAACTATCTTAGTAAGGATCTGGAAAAGAATGGATGAGGTTCAGTTGAATTTGGTGACAATTCTAGGTGTGAAAATTGGCTAATACCAGGTAAATTAAAGAAAACTGGAGACTATCAGTCTACAAGAAACATAATTCAAAGCCAAAATCAAAGTCAAAATTATGAGCTGAGGACACAATTGGAAAATAAAACTGTAGAAATGACAGGAATTAAAAGTAACACCTCTTGAGACCAAAGCATTTTGAACATCACAAAGGAAACAATGTAATCAGATCTGAGAGATGAAGTCATGTCAAAATAAATACTTAGTTGGTAAAAAGGTTTAGATCAAAGATACTTTTTACAATCAAAGAAAATAAGAGTTACTTTACAATAACGTCATAAAAACTTAACTGTTAGAAAGAGAATATAAACCAAGAGACCAGGGCAGGAACTACCAGAACCAGAACTCAGAGAGAGAGAGAGAGAGGGGAACAGCAGAGACAGATTACAGTCAGCTCGGCCATGGGAAAGAGACAGGGCAAAGCAGCCGAGCTAAAATAGCTGATACATCTAAGGAAGACTAGAATTTAAAGAGGAGGCAGAGTCAGCTCAGAGCCAGCCAGAAGAGCCAGCTCTCACAGCTCTGTGATTGGGAAAGATAGGACACAGCAACCGAGCTCATCAGCGAATACATCTAAAGAAGATCAGATTTTAAAAAGAAGATTGATTGTCAAGTTGGGCCTGAAGGTCCCTGCAACCAACCAGAAGGATCCAGAAGCAAGATCTTTTTACCTTTCTGTAAAAACAGTAATTGCAGCTTTTAAAAGAAAAAATATAATAAAATAACTTAATTTAACCTGAAATAGTGGTTATTAGTCTACTTTACTTACTTAGCAATGCAGGACCCAGGATCGATGCTACTAAGTGGTAAGTAGATTAAATCTTCGGTGAAGGTATGGGTTATACCGGGGGATAACTTGAAAATATAGTTTGACCTGAATAGCACCCACTGAAGCTTGCATCGGAGTCGGGGAGTGAGAATCCCTGATCACCATTTAGAATGTCGGCCCTTTTTGGAATAGGGGGACTTCTAAGAATAGTGGTGAGTTTTCAAAAACAGCCAGGGACCCAGGTCTGATTCCCGCTTGGGTCACTGTCTGTGTGGAGTCTGCACGTTCTCCCCGTGACTGCGTGGGTTTCCTCCGGGTGCTCCGGTTTCCTCCCGCAAGTCCCGAAAGACGTGCTTGTTAGGGGAATTGGACATTCTGAATTCTCCCTCAAGTGTACCCGAACAGGTGTCGGAATGTGGCGACTAGGGTCTCCCCCCGCCCTCTTGGATTCCCTATCTCCGCTTGCCTTTTTGAATTCACCCCGTTCTCCTGCCAAACGTATATATATTTTTTAAATCTGCTTCAAATCCCTATTGCTGATCCTTCCTTTGAGTGATTCCATCATGATACAGAGCTCCCAGCGGGAAGAAGTACTTGTAGAGGCACATCCTGGAAAATTGGCAGACTAGTGGGTTTTTTTGAAACAGACTTCCTAGGGAGTGCCAGATTGCCGAATCATCCCTGACATTCCTGCTCGACCTCAGTGGCCATGTCGCTCTTGCATCTGTTTTGAGCCAAACAGAATTTTTATCAAAAACATACAAAAATGATCATTCGATGCTCCTAACCAATATAGTACTCCAGTTCACATTTTTCAATTCTTCCTCAGACTCCTCGTAATCTGAACCTTTAAAAGTCCAATTATCTGTCTTTTGTTTTAAACATTTTTATTAAAGTTTGCATTTTTACACTGTACAAGGAATGGATGAAATGCTGTGTTTTTGAAGTGCAGTTTTTTTCTCAGCACTTATATTCTGATCACTCAAAGCCAATTCTAATTGAGTCAAATCGGTGCCAATGAGACACCGGTGCTCCAGGCCTGCGAGACTTACCAGACCATTAAAGGAAAAAGGAAGTCTTACATTTATATCACGCTTTTCATGACCACTGGATGAGAGAGAAGGTCAAAACACTGTTGCTTGGCAATACAATTCTTTCCAATGTTCCTTTCCATAAGAGTAGACAATGAACGACACATTCAAACACAATCCTACTGAAAGGACATGCACACAACCATTGTAATAATTACTTGACAATAATGAAGTTAGAGTGGGTAGCGCACAAACCTTTTGTCTATGGCTGCACCTGTGCCTCTCCCTGTCTCTGTCTCCTGAATCCAACAGCTTGCATCATCTCAGTATTCCTAACCAAGCCAAAAGTGACCCAGGGAAAGCTGGTGAGGTCAAGGTTTTACTAGCTCTGAAACCATTGCCAACCTCCAGCACCTGGTTTTATCCAAAAGGCGGGCTGTTAATTTTTCAATTGTTTTAAGTTTAATTTTAAATTAATCTTGCCTCCCAAATCCATTCCTATCTTTCCAAGAACTCCATGGTTTTCCCCACACCACAGCACCAAAGCAACTCACGGGGTCACTCAGCTTCAGGTGTACCTTCAAGCTGGGCTCAATCAAGATCTAGTGTATGTGTAGAGGTCAGTAATTCAAGTGAGTTCAAAATTCGTGGCTTTAAGGGAAAATATGCATCCCACCAATGGCATCCAAGTCAAGGATTTGATCTGGGCCCCTTCAAATATTTTTATTTTTTATTTTGAAACCTCATTAAATGGTGGGAGATCGCCGGTCCTGGAGAAGTTTTGGACAATCGGTATAATAGAGGAAGATCAGACTCATCAGCCACATGGGGCAGGCAAAGAATGGGGGTTGTGTCCACCAACCTATCACCCAGAGGGTGAAGGGCAGCAGACGTATCAGCACCTCTGAGTCCTTCCTGACCTGTACCCACATTGCTGCCCCGGCATCAACACTGGGTCAAAATCCTGGAATTTACAGCCATTAACAGCACTTCACATGGGCTGGAGCAGCTCACAGCGATGGCCCACCCACCGCCTCCTCAAGGGCAACAAGAGATTGGGCAATAAATTCCAGCCTTGCCATGGACGAATCAATGATTATTTGTTTTGCTCGAAAACAATGTGCCCTCGGCCCTGCAAGCTTCAGCCAGCTGGTACTGGAGTCCGCGTGTGTGCACAATCCTCGCAACATCGCCAGGGTCGACACCAGAAGAATTTTGGTGCCCGTTAATTGAATAAATGAAATTGCCCCCTCAGTGGAGAAAAAGGATGGCATAGAGTTTTTACAGCATGGAAGGAGGCCCTTAAGCCCAATGTGTCTGCTCCGGCCATCAAGCACCTATTCAGTCTCATCCCATTTTTCAGCACATAGTCCGTAGCCTTGTCTGCTACGGCAGTTCACGTGCTCATCTAAATACTTTCTAACTGCTGTGAGGGTTCCCGCCTCCACCACCCTTTCAGGCAGCGAGTTCCAGACTCCCACCCTCTTCTGGGGGAAAAGGTTTTCCTCACATCTATAAACCTCCTGCTCATTAACTTAAATCTATGCCCCCCCCCCCCCCACTGGTTACTGACCCCTCCGCTAAGGGGAAAAGTTACTTCCTATTGTTGCTCGTTTTAACCTTAATCTATTTGCTCTGTTTCCGTCACCTTTGCTCATGAGTCGCCAGGTATCTTTATGATACCGCCATGTGGTTCAAGTTCAGGTTATGATTAATAACACAGCACACCGCTTAGTAAGGATTAAAACAACGGTCATTTATTATATACAACAAGCAATATTAATACCCTAATACTACTTTCTATATAATAAACCTATCATTACTGGCCAATACTTAACTTAGGTAGAGCCCACCAGGTCAGGGAAACGAATGGCTTGTCCAATCAAATCTGGCCCGCGGGATTCAAAAGGCTGCTACAGGTCGGTGGCTAGGTGTCTCTACCGGATAGCAATCGTTGGATTAAAACTTACGGTGGCCGGTGGCTGGTCTTGCGAATGTCTCGAGCAGGCGAAGATGAGAGAGGGAGAGATCTGAACTTGGACCTTTACTTTTATAGGGCCCAGGGGCTTCCCCCCTCCCGGGGCGGCCCTTGACCCTGAGTCCCAAGTGATTGGATTCTGTCCCCAGTCTCTGGGGTCGATGTGTCCAATGGTGAGGCGATTCCTTGATCGGGGGGTGGTCGCTCACCTGTCTTTGTTTCGACCACTGCAGGCGCCGACAGGTCTGGCCCGGTATTCAATTGCTAATATGTTGCAATTGTTCCCGGGGATAGCCGATTTAACTGTGGATGTCTGAGTAGATTAGGTGTAAACAGTCCTTAATGCAACTGCGGATACGTGGGTTGATGGGCTGTTGATAGCCCTGAGTATCGATCTGGGCTACGTTCCCAGAGCCGAATATGCAAAACTGTTTGCAGCTGCCTGCTTGTGTCTTCTTAGCTGCTTTTCCCAGCAGTCTTTCGGGTTAGCGGTTTTAAACTGGGTTTTGGCCAGATTAATCGGAACGCAGCCATTTTACATGGCTACACTATCCACCCTATCTATGCCCTTCATCATTTTATATACCTCAATCAGGTCCCCCCCCAGCCTTCTCTGCTCCAGGGAAAACAACCCCAGCCTATCCAGCCTCTCTCCATAGCTGAAATGCCCCAGCCCAGGCAACATCCTGGTGAATCTCCTCTGCACCTTCTCTAGTGCAATTACTTCCTTCCTATAGTGTGGCGATGGATGGGCCACATTGCCCACGTATCCAACACAAGACTCTCGAAACAAGAGCTCTACTCCGAGCTCCGGAATGGAAAGCAATCACTAGGAGGGCAGAGGATACGTTGCAAGGACACTCTGAAAGCCTCCCTAAATAAATACAACATCTCCATCGACACGTGGGAATCACTTGCCTTAGAACGCACAAACTGGAGAAAAAGCATCCGCAAAGGCGTCAATCACCTCGAGCGTCACAGGGTGGAGCACGCGGAGACCAAGGGTAAACAGTGGAAGGAGAGCGCAGAATCCAGAGTGTCCCACCCACCCACCTCATTAAACACCACCTGCCACACCTGTGGCAGAGTCTACGATCCAGGATCGGACTATTTAGCCACCTCCCCTGGGTGGAAGCAAGTCTCCCTCGACACTGAGGGACTGCCCAAGAAGAAGAAAATAGTGTGGCGACCAGAACTGCACACAGTACTCCAATTGTGGCTTAACCAGCATTTTAAACAGCTCCATCATAACCTCCGTGTTCTTATAATCTATGCCTCGGTTAATAAAGGAAAGTGTCCCATAGGCCTTCTTAACCCACCATATCTACCTGCCCTGCTGCCTTCAGGGATCTATGGACGTGCAAACCAAGGTCCCTCTGATCCTCTGCACTTCCAAGCGTCCCACTATTCACTGTATGTTCCCGTCGTCTTGTCAGTCCTCCCAAAATGCATTACCTCACACATTTCAGGGTTAAATTCCACTTGTCACTGTTCTGCCAATCTAACCAGCCCACCTATCATGTCCTGTAATCTAAGGCTTTCCTCCTCACTGTTTACCACGATGTGGAGATGCCGGCGTTGGACTGGGGTGAGCACAGTAAGAAGTCTTACAACACCAGGTTAAAGTCCAACAGGTTTGTTTCGAATCACCAGCGTTCGGAGCGCAGCTCCTTCCTCAGGTGAATTCATCTGAGGAAGGAGCAGTGCTCCGAATGCTAGCGATACCAAACAAACCTGTTGGACTTTAACCTGGTGTTGTAAGACTTCTTACTGTTTAACACACCAGCAATTTTTGTGTCATCTGCAAAAACTTTACTGATCATATCTCCTATATTTACATCCAGATCATTAATATACGCCACAAACAGCAAGGGACCCAGCACCGATCCCTGCGGAACCCCACTGGACACATGCTTCCAGGCACAAAAGCAACCTTCAACCATCACTCTCCTACCACTAAGGGAATATTGGATTCTATTTGCCATATTGCCCTGGATCCCATGGGCTCTTAACGTCTTGCCCAGTTTCCCATGTAAGATCTTGTCAAAAGCCTGACTGAAGTCCATGTAGACTACATCAACTACACTGCCCTCATCTACACACCTAGTCATGTCCTCAAAAAATCAATCAAATTTGTAAGACATGGGGCGGGATTCTCTGATCCTGAGGCTAAGTGTTGACGCTGTCGTCGCGTTTCTACAGGGGGCCAGCACGGCATTGGAGCGACGCACGCCGCTCCAGCTGCCGATCCCCAGCATAAGATGGGCGCCGCAGGTCTGCACATGTGCAGTGCGACAGGCGCAATTGCCACGCATGCGCAGTGGCTCCCTTCTCCGCGCCGGCACCGACGCAACATGGTGTAGGGTTATAGGGGCGGAACAAAAGAGGCCCCCAGCCCGAGAGGCAAGCCCGCCGATCGGTAGGCCCCGATCGCGGGCCAGGCCACAACGGAGAACACAGATACAAAGTACTCATTTAAAACCTCCCCTATGTCTTCTGCCTCACACACAGATTGCCACATTGCTCCCTAATGGGCCCTACCCTTCCCCTGGTCATCTTCCTGACCTTAATATACTTATAAAACACCTCTGGAATTTCTTTTATTTTACCCACCGGTGTTTTTCATGCCCCTCTTCGCTCTCCTAATTTCTTTTTTAAATAACCCCCTACATTTCTATGGTCCTCTCAGGCGTCCCCTGTTTTGAGCCCTCGGTATCATAATAATGATGTTTGTTAGTGTCACAAATAGGCTTACATTAACACTGCAATGAATTTACTGTGAAAATCCCCTAGTCGCCACATTCCGGCGCCTGTTCAGGTACACTGAGGGAGAATTCAGAATGTCCAATTCACCTAACAGCATGTCTTTCGGGACTTGTGGGAGGAAACCGGAGCACCCGGAGGAAACCCACGCAGACACGGGGAGAACGTGCCGACTCCGCACAGACAGTGACCCAAGCCGGGAATCGAACCTGGGGCCCTGGTGCTGTGAAGCGACAGTGCTAACCACTGTGCTGCCGTGCCTCCCAGCCATAAGCCTCCCTTTTTTCCTTATCCAACCCTGGACGTCTGTTGACATCCAGGGTTCTCTTGACAGCACGGTAGCATTGTGGATAGCACAATTGCTTCACAGCTCCAGGGTCCCAGGTTCGATTCCGGATTGGGTCACTGTCGGTGCGGAGTCTGCACATCCTCCCCGTGTGTGCGCGGGTTTCCTCCGGGTGCTCCGGTTTCCTCCCACAGTCCAAAGACGTGCAGGTTAGGTGGATTGGCCATGATAAATTGCCCTTAAAAGTGTCCAAAATTGCCCTTAGCGTTGGGTGGGGTTACTGGGTTATGGGGATAGGGTGGAGATGTTGATCTTGGGTAGGGTGCTCTTTCCAAGAGCCGGTGCAGACACGATGGGCCGAATGGCCTCCTTCTGCCTGTAAATTCTATAATAATCTATGACTTGTTGCTCCCACCCTTCACCTTTATGGGAACATGTAGGCCCTGCGCTCTCTCTATTTCCTTTTTGAATGAACCCCCTGCTCTTATGTAGATCTTCCTGCAAGTAGCTGCTCCCAGTCGACTTTGGCCAGACACTGTCTTATCCTATTAAAAATGGCCAGCCCCCAATACAGAACCTTTATTTCTGGTCCATCTTTGTCCCTTTTCATAACTACCTTAAATCCTACTGAGTTATGGTCACTGTCACCAAAATGCTCCCCCACTGAAACTTCTACTACTTGACCGGCTTCATTCCTTAAAATGAGGTCCAGCACCACCCCCTCTCTTGTGGGACTTTCTACATATTGGCATAAAAAGCTCTCATGAATGCATTTTAATAATTTTTCCCCCTCTAAGCCTTTCACACCTTAACTATCCCAGTTAATATTGGGAAAGTTGAAATCCCATGCTATTATCCTTGCTGTTATTCTTGCATTTCTCAGAGATTTGCATATATACATATCTTCCCTCCTATCTCGCCCTAACTGTTTGGGAGCCGATATAGTACACACCCAGCAATGTGATTGCTCCTTTTTTGTTTCTACGTTCTATCGGTATTACCTCATTTTAGGAAGCTTCTAAGGTATCATCCCTCCTTACTGCAGTAATTGACTCCTTGATCAATATTGCAACACCACCTCCTCTCCCTACCCCTTCTCCATGCTCATCTGAAGATTCTATCCTGCAGATATTGAGCTGCCAGTCCTGCCCCTCCCTCAACCATGTCTCTGTGATAGCAATAATATCATTTTCCCATGTGTTAATCAACACCCTCAACTCATCTGCCTTACACACAAGACACATTGCGTTAAAATAAATGCCATCCAGCCTTGCCATACTACTCCCATGGCGGCACGGTGACACAGGGGGGCACGGTAGCACAGTGGTTAGCGCTGCTGCCTCACAGCGCCAGGGCCTCGAGTTCAATTCTGACCTTGGGTGACTGTGCGGTTTATACATTCTTCCTGTGTCTGCGTGGGTTTCCTCCGGGTGCTCCAATTTCCTCCCACAGTCCAAAGATGTGCAGGGTTAGGTGGATTGACAATGCTAAATTGCCCCTTAGTGTCCAAAAGGTTTAGGGAATAGGACAGGGATGTGGGCCTGGGTGGGGTGCACCATCAGAGGATCGGTGCAGATTCAATGGGCCGAATAACCACCTTCTGCACTGTAGGGACTCTATGATTCTAACAGTTTCTATAATCTTCTCTGTCTAGGTTAGATATCAGTCATAAGTAACACCTTGTGAATACCTCAGACCATTAAACAGCATTCTATAGCTCAAATACCACATCGGCCAAATGTTTAGAAATGTTTACGATACATTCCAGAACTGAAGCCAATTAGTAGGATCAATTACATCCACGCCACACAAGTGCCAGCAATGACCATCTCCTACAAGAGAGGATCTAACCACCGCCCCTTGACATTCAATGGCATTACCATCGCTGAATCCCCCACAGTCAACATCCTGAGGGTTACCATTGATCAGAAACTGAACTGGACTAGCCACATTAATACTGTGGCTACCGGGGCAGGTCAAAGGCTAGGAATCCTGCGGAGAGTAACTCACCTCCTGACCCCCCAAAGCCTGTCCACCATCTACAAGGCACAAGTCAGGAGTGTGATGGAATACTCCCCACTTGCCTGGGTGAGTGCAGCTCCAACAACACTCAAGACGCTCAACACCATCCAGGACAAAGCAGCCCCGCTTGATTGCTCCCCTTCCACAAGCATTCAAACCCTCCACCACCGAAGAACAGTGGCAGCCGTGTGTACCATCTACAAGATGCACTGCAGGAACTCACCAAGGTTCCTCAGACAGGAACCCATGCCCACTACCATCTAGAAGGAGAAGAGCAGCAGATACCTGGGAACCCCACCACCTGGAGGTTCCCCTCCAAGTCACTCACCTCCCTGACTTGGAAATATATCGCCGTTCCTTCACTGTCGCTGGGGCAACAGCCTGGAACTCCCTCCCTAACAGCACACTGGGTGTACCTATACCTCAAGGACTGCAACGGTTGAAGAAGGCAACTCACCACCACCTTCTGATGGGCAACTAGGGATGGGCAATAAATGCTGGCCTAACCAGTGACCCCCATATCCCGGAAATCAATAAAAAACAGTCCACATTCCATTTGGGTGAGTCGTCAGCTTTTCAAGCTGTGAATCTTCGTAGTCTGTTGCAACTTTCTCAAAGCAGCAGCTTGCTTTCCCCATCAGTCTCTGTGTCTTTGCATTTTCAGGTTACGCACGCATGCAACCTGATTTCTAGGCCTTTTTAAAAAGGTCTCCAGGGATGTTAAAGGATGGGTAATAGCTCCCGGGGAGCAGGAACGGGAATCAATCTGAATCTGTGACCTGCATAGTTAATACTGGGTGACAAGCATAGCAAATATCACTGGGGATTTTCAAAGCTGGTCACCTGCCAAGCCACTTCTGTGCAAGGGTGAGCAGCATTGCAAGCTTTGTGACTTCCATTACGCAGGAGAAGGTAAGTACCTTTATGCATCACCTCAGTAATTAATGAATTGTTAGGAAGTTACGTGAATGGCAATGAATTGAGCCCCTCAGATAGCTAGCGTTGTGAGTGCTCCTTGTGATTCATCGTTTCCACCGGCAAAGCTTTTTACTTTTACCTTCACTCACATTCACAGATCTGCTATTTTGGATTTCAAGGTTACTGAGAAATCCAGAGCTGTGTCATTTCCTGCGCATGCCGTTGCAACCTTCGTGTACCAATACGGGCGTATAATGTGATATAACTGCAGACAAGTATTTCTCCTTTCGTGTGCCATGGTTGCTCGTGTTTTCAGGCAGGCTTTTACAGATGCTCTTACTGATCAGTCAAAGCTAATCACACTTGGGGTTTTGAAGTAATGAAAACCTATGTCAACCTCGAGAGAGAGATGTGGGAGGACATCTTCCAGAGGTTTAAAATACAGGTACGGAAATGGCATATCCAGAATATTTCAGCAATTTTAATTGCGAAGAAAGGATAAGTGTCACTGGCTCACTGTGTTAAAAGATAAATTTGGAACTCTTAACAAGAAATGATTCTTCCCTCAGTGACTGATACATAGAATAGGTTTCCAGACAGAGTGTTGTGGATAAAAATCATGTAAGTAACGATTGGATCCTGCAAGTAGGTTTCTTCCTGAAAAGATGAATTGAAGATGGGCTGAATATTGCATGATGCACAGACATTTCTGCTGATTAAGATGTGCTGTGCATTGCAATTATATAGTCCATACTTGTGTGCATGGTGTTGGTAGCTAAATTATTACATGATCATCAGAGTAGCGACCGTCGGAAATCCCGGAAGGAGCCTCTCGCGGGATCTAACAGCTACGTCCCTTCCCGATTCCAGCGGGAGGCGGCCGGTAAATCAGGCTGAATTGTGCTGTGTACTGAAATAGCTGAATGTTCAACATTTGTCGGTACTGTCCTAGCTTATAACATTTGGATATTTTGCAAATAAGGACAGAAAATGCTATAAATACTCAGCAGGCCCGGCAGTAGGATGCCCCGTCATCAGAACCCAGGATTTGCATCTCCAGCACCTGCTGTGTACTAATTTAATTGGCTAATATTTTGCTCAGGTTGAAGTAAGGGATCACACAACATTGGAGCATATAGCAAGAGGGTTAACTGGGCAATTTACAGTGCAATTGCTAAATTGTTCAACAAGATGTCATCTGCATAAATGGCTACTATGATCCCAGACCAGACCCCAACAGTTGCTAGGACACTGGACAGAAACCCCGATATTTTGTTTAATTTGTAAGACTGTGAGGAAAGGATACTTCGCTCCAGAAGTGATTCCACACACAAATGGGAATATGGTATATTAAAACAAACTTTATTATGAACACAGTATTACTAACTGTAACCTCATAAAGAAAATAGCTTACAATTACCAGTTTAAAAATGCTTAACAATACAATGAACCACTAACCCCTAACTGCTATCTTTTTCTCCACTCAAACAAAACCCATCTCAGGTCAAAATACACTTTTAAATACAGTTAGCAAATACAGGAATATCTGCTGGAAACAGATGTCTTGGATAAACCATTTTGAGAAAGAGAGATCCTTCAGGAACCAGCGGCAGATTCTTGCCTGTCTCAAACTACTGTTTAAATTGCCAGCCTGAGATACTGCTCCTGTCCTGTACACAGGCAAATTCTTAACGCACTGTCTTCAGAACAGCTGCTTGTCTGGTCTGTCTGGCCCCAGTCAAATCTTTAACTGAACTGTTTCTCCAGAAACCGCTAGTCTGTCCTTAGACAGATCTGAACAGACTGTATTCAGATCAGCTGTTTCCCTGGTCACATCCCAATCTTAAAACTGAATTTCTTAAACTGCAACCCCAATAACTGACTGCTTCAGCCCCTGTGTCCTCCCATTAACTCCAACATCTTACTAAAACTAAACACAAATGTCTCTGATTACCTACTCCCCAGGGAGACTTCTTCTTATAAACAAAAGTCCATGAGCCCAAACATTAGCAAACAATATCCATGGCTGGAATGATATATGATCTTACTTTTAGGATGCTTAATTGCACCTCTGTCTCCAAAAAGATTCGCTTCCTTTCAAACCAGGATTTTTAAAAACATGACTGCAGCTGTCACATACTATCCCAGTGCAGGCATAGGCCATTCAGCCCAACCAGTATGTGCAACTGTTTATGGTCCACCCAAGAGTCCTCCCATCCTCCCTCATCTAGCTCTGTCAGCGTAATTCTCAATTCCCTTCTCCCTGATATGCTTATCTAGCTTCCCCCTGAATGAATCTGTACCATTCAGAGAAGGGTAAGAGTTGAATTGATAGAGGTGTTTACAACCAACGCCAGTTTAGATAGAGCAAATAAAGAGAAACTTTTTCCAATGGCTCAAGGGTCAATCACCAGAGGGCACAGATTTAAAGTGAAAAGAGCAACGGTGGCACAAAGCAAAACCTTTGACGCAATAATTGGTTAGGATTTAGAATGCCCTGCCCGTAGGGTGATGAGTTCCATAATACTCTTTCAAAAGAAATTGGATTCATACCGAACAAGAAAAATGTGGAACTGAAAAGTTAGTCTCAGTATCATGAAACTATTATCACTTGCCAGAAACATCTGGTTCACTAATGTCCTTTAGGGAAGGAGATCTGCCATCATTACCCAGTCTGGTGACTCCAGACCCACAGCAATGTGCTTGGCTCCTACCTGCTCTCTGCAATGGCATTCCATCCACAAACACTCCAACCCTCCACCACCGACGCACAATATCATAGAAT
This sequence comes from Scyliorhinus torazame, assembly GCF_047496885.1. NCBI lineage: Eukaryota > Metazoa > Chordata > Chondrichthyes > Carcharhiniformes > Scyliorhinidae > Scyliorhinus > Scyliorhinus torazame. The sequence goes on along the minus strand of NC_092721.1, from coordinate 12,442,110 downwards.
TTACAGTGCAGAAGGAGGCCATTCGGCCCATCGAGTCTGCACCGGCTCTTGGAAAGAGCACCCTACCCAAGGCCAACACCTCCACCCTATCCCCATAACCCAGTAACCCCACCCAACACTAAGGGCAATTTTGGACACTAAGGGCAATTTAACATGGCCAATCCACCTAACCTTCACATCTTTGGACTGTGGGAGGAAACCGGAGCACCCGGAGGAAACCCACGCACACACGGGGAGGATGTGCAGACTCCGCACAGACAGTGACCCAAGCCGGAATCGAACCTGGGACCCTGGAGCTGTGAAGCAATTGTGCTATCCACAATGCTACCGTGCTGCCCCCAAATGTAGCATAGCAGCCGTGCGCACCATCCACAAGATGCACTGCAGTGACTCACCAAGGTTCCTTCGGCAGCACCTACCAAAGCCACGATCACTACCATCTAGAAGGACAAGGGCAGTGGATACCTGGAAATATAATATGATATAATAACCTTTATTGTCACAAGTAGGCTTACATTGCAATGAAGTTACTGTGAAAAGCCCCTAGTCGCCACATTCCGGCACCTGTTCGGGTACACAGAACACCACCACCTGGAAGATCCCCTCTAAGTCACTTGCCACCTTGGAAATATATCGTTCTTCCTTCACTGACACTGGGCCAAAATCTTGGACCTCCTTTCCTAATAGCACAGTGGGTGAACCTACACCACATGGACTACAGCGGTTCAAGAAGGTGGCTCACCACCACCTTCTCAAGGGCAATTAGGGATGGGCAACAAATGCTGGCCTGGCCAGCGATCCCCACGTCCCATAAAATTAATTTTTAAAAATCTGTGTCTGCGCTATCAAAACCTTTCAGAATTTTAAAGACCTCAATTAGGTCACCCACTCAAGAGAACACAGTTAATGCATTCCAATCTGACCATCCATTATGGGAGGCTGTGATAATGGATGCTACATTGAAATAAAGAAGAATTGAGATGGTGAATATCAGGAAATAACTTTTGGTAATACGAGAACAACACTGGTCAGAAAATGTTGGCTTGTAGCTTTGTAGGATAGCACTTCAAGGTGATTTTACACTGCAGTCTGTCACTTCAAGAACATGCAGTAGAAAACTAGCCACTGGTTACCTTCCTGTCCCCATTCTCAACCTATTCATAGTCATTAAGTCATATTCATCAGCTCAATTATCCTTTGGTTAGTACACGTTGTATATCATTGCCTGACATAATGGAATGTCAGATTGGATTTTTCCATTGCAGTCTGGGTTCCAGTCAAGCAGAACCCTGTTTATATTGCCTGGTTCCTGCCTGGCTGGAACAGTAACAGCCCAGCCGAGGTTTACAATGCAGAGCCCTCTCTCCATTTAGAAGTACGGGACTTGGAATCTTGTTAAAAAAAATTGGTGCAACTGCACCTTCGTGTCCTGTTTAGGGAGGAAACCCACGTACAATGATTTGCATCCGCACATCATTTACTTTTGCTGAAGTAATTATATTATGTCAAAACAAAACAACAGGACTAATTAATGTGATTCAGAATCAATCAAGTCTATTTGCTTTAATAATCATGTGAATAACTGATTAAATAAAAATTGCTTAAACGTTTTGCCGTAACACATTCACAGTGAGTAAAATAAAGTCATATCAATTTCTTGAAAATCCCCCTCAATCATAGAATTTACAGTGCAGAAGGAGGCCATTTGGCCCATCGAGTCTGCACTGGCCCTTGGAAAGAGGACCCCACTTAGGCCCATGCCTCCACCCTATCCCCGTAACCCAACCTCACCTTTTTGGACACTAAGGGCAATTTATCATGGCCAATCCACCTAACTTGCACATCTTTGGATTGTGGGAGGAAACCGGAGCACCCGGAGGAAACCCACGCAGACACGGGGAGAACGTGCAAACTCCGCACAGACAGTGACCCAAGCCGGGAATCGAACCTGGAGCTGTGAAGCAACGGTGCTAACCACTGTGCTACCGCGCTGCCCTATGAACAGTAGATGCACGCCTGATGCCTTAGAATTTAAATCTGGGGGGGGGGGGGGAAAGTGGGAGAGTGGGAAGCTGATTTCTGGGACAGGGAGAGGATACGAGAGTCTCAGCCACAGATGTGGTAGAGGCGGATTTGGGGTTATTGGATTTTAGCAACAGGAAGGATAGAAAAAGAGGAATTCAGAACCACTCTTACTCCCTGACTGGAGAGTGACAACGAGGATCTCAGAAAAACGGGGAAAACAAGAGATAAGTCTCAAACAGTGAAAGAATTGGGCCTACTGGAGATATTCAGAATGTAAGAGGATCGTAGAAACATGAGGTTGGTGATTAATGGATCTCATTGACAAAGTATCTTGGAGAAAAGAACACAGAGTTCAAAAATATGGGAAAAGCAAAGAATAATTAAGAGAGACGTAGAAGAGGTTTCGAAACATCTGGGAAATTGTAAGATGGCCACCTCTGCTATGTCCCAAGATTCCATTGTGGGCCCGCTTCTTTTCAATATATTATCACAATAGTGGGCTGGTTTAGCTCACTGGGCTAAATCGCTGGCTTTGAAAGCAGACCAAAGCAGGCCAGCAGCACAGTTCAATTCCCGTACCAGCCTCCCCGAACAGGCGCCGGAATGTGGCGACTAGGGGCTTTTCACAGTAACTTCATTGAAGCCTACTCGTGACAATAAGCAATTTTAAATTTTAATTTTTCATTTCAATAGTGCCATTACCCAAAAAACTGGGTCAGCTTTTGTTTGTCTAAACTGATGATAGCCAGCTCTATCCCCACGACACCATTCTTGACACCGCAACTGTTGCTGCATTATCTAATTACCTGCCCAATATCCAAACCGTGCAGGGATCAGAGCTACCTCCAACCTCACTCTGGCAAGTCCATCTTGCCCGATAAACAGAAATGCCTTCTGAAGCTAGTAGCAACCAGCAGTCTACGCTGAACAATTCTGCTGACTTTCGGAGAGCAGCTAAAATAAATCTTTCAAACAAAGAAGATGAAGCAATTTTTTGGGAGGTGCAAAAGAAATAAATAAAAATGTATGCATTCAGCAACAATAGCATTTGATGCATTTTCAGCCAGCAGTTCCATGTGGTTTTGGAAAGGCAATGCCATAATATTCACCTAATGAAGTTAGAAACTTAAACGTACTTCGTACTGCTTTACCACATCTGAGGTCACAATAAAGTTTCAGAAAGTATAAAGTAACTAAATAAAGTTTGCATGCAATACCGAGTGGCAAAGCTGCAGTTCATACAACTTTTATGTTTTTGTAATGCTGGAAAGATTTGACTGCTTGGTACACTAGTACAACCACGTTTCTCACCAAGGCACGCACCATCCTAACCTGGAACTATATCACCGTCCCTTCACTATCAGTGGGTCAAAATCCTCGAACTTCCTTCCGAACAGCGCTGTGGGTGTGCCTACAGCACATGGATTGCAGCAGTTCAAGAAGGTGGCTCACCACCACCTTCAAGGGCAATTTGGGATGGGCACAAATGCTGGACTTGCCCATGACGCCCACGTCACACAACCAAATTAAAATGCTGAATTTTAAAAAGCAACAAGGTTAGACAATAGTCATATTTTGAAAGGCAGTGGGTCGGTGGTGGGTAGTGCCTAATGGCCGCACTCACTGTACCATATTGGTACTGATGCTTTGAATAAATTAGCTAGGAACTTACTCAGAGCTGCTCCCACTCCATCTTACCGAGCCCATTTTACCCATGTACTGTAATCAGATTCAAGGAATTTCCCAGCTCCTGGTTTTGAATGTATAAAGTAAACAAGAGCCCCCTTTCTCTCCCAGTTCGTTTATTGCTATTTTTGACTGCATTCTATTTCTTTCTTTAAAAGCTGTGTTACTACCTCGGTAGAGACCAGTAACTTTTTTTTAAAAAGCAGACAAAGTTTGAAATTCTGATTATTTACTAAGAGAATGAAGCCACCAAGATTCTACTGTTTAAAACAAAATGTATTTTACTATACAAGAGTCAACAAAGCAACCACTAAATGCTATCTATCCTATATCTACCATCCAGAATTAACAAGAGTTTAATATGAATTAACAGGTAAATGGTGATTGAATATAAATTACACCTTAAATGGCAGATACAACTAAGACCAATCTTATGATTGCACTTAGGAGTCTACTCAGATTTGAGTGATCACACTCAGCCACAAAGTCCTTCAACTGTTGTCTTCTTCATGAGGAATTTGAGCTCCGATCCCCCTAGTAACTAGAGTCTGACACCCAGCTGACAGCAACCAATCTGAGTTCCATGGGTGGGATGTTCACCGTAAATAGCACACATCTGCTACACAAGCTGCTCAGCTCAGTCTGGGTGGCAGATCCATTACAGTTCTCTTCAAATCAAATCAAAGAATCCCTACAGTGCAGAAGGAGGCCATTTGGCCTATCGAGTCTGTATCGGCCCTCTGAAAATGCACCCGACCCAATCCCAATTTCCCACCCAATCCCCGTAACCCCACCTAGGGGCAATTTAGCATGGGCAATCCATCTAACCTGCACATCTTTGGACAGTGGGAGGAAACCGGAGCACCCGGAGGAAGCCCACGCAGACACGGAGAGAACATGCAGACTCCGCACAGAGAGTCAACCGAGGTCGGAATCAAACCTGGGTCTCTGGCACTGTGAGGCAACAGAGATAACCACTGTGCCACTGTACCAGGCTCATTTCTAGCACTAACGTGCCTTTAAATACTGGACGCAATATTGCTAGAGAAACGATCCGCCAACCACGCCCAAAATGACACTTCAAAATGTTTCTGTTAAATCGCGCCCTAAGTAAAGGTAGTCAGTTGCTGTGAGTGGTCCAATCATGGGTGGGTGGAGGAAGGAGGGGAATGGGGGGGTAGGAGGAGAATTGGGGAGAGGGGATGAACTGACGGACAAAGCCTCATCCTATGAGACGCATGCGAGGATGAGGGCCTCCCCCGATTCCCCCTTTCCCCTCCTTCCTCCCCCCAGGATCTTCGAGTGTCCCAAGGTGTAGCTGTCATGCACGCTCCCGGGGAATGCCCCCAGTGCTGAAGCCCAGCTCTTTAGTGTTTGATTATTGGCTGCTGCTCTATGGTGCTGACGCTTCTCGAGGTCAGGCAAAGTGCTCAGGTTTCCAAGTTTGATTGAAATGCGATGCAATTATCGTTGTATTTTTAAAGAAAATTTAGAGTACCCAATTCATTGTTTCCAATGAAGGGGCAATTTAGCGTGGCCAATCCACCTAGCCTGCACATCTTTGGGTTGTGGGGGCGAAACCCACGCAAACACGGGGAGAATGTGCAAACTCCACACGGACAGTGACCCAGAGCCGGAATCAAACCTGGGACCTCGGCGCCGTGAGGCAGCAGTGCTAACCACTGGGCCACCGTGCTGCCCCCAATTATCATCGTCTGAGACATGGCAGGTGCACCCACGAGAATCCACTTGAGAATATTTTGTTTATTAAATGGTCAACAGTAACAAAGTTTTGAAAATCAACTATGTAACATTCCACAAATCACACTAACCATTGAACAACAAGAAAACGTCACCGTTCCATATTGGGACCAAGACAAAGCTGAATCAGCTCATGTTCACAAAAAACAAACACCCCTCGCAAGTTCTTCAACAGAAATGGAGGATAAGACTGAGAATGTGTTATCATGTTCAGAACTTTGTTGTGGAAATGACCTGTCTATCAATGCGTTACAGGTCGAGCATCCCTTACCCGATGTGCTTGGGGCTGAGTGTGCATTGGATTTCATAATTCGGAATATAATGTGGCAATGCGCATGTGCAGCGCATTGGGACCTGCGCGTGTGCGTGTGTTGAGACCGGCACATCACCCGGGAACCTACCGAGAGTCTTGTGGGATATCACTCGTGACGCCACGCCAGCACTCGAAAAAAAGTGCAGATTTTGGAAATTTCCGGTTATCAGAATTTCGGATAAGGGACGCTCAACCTGTACTTGTTCTGGACTTCCGGTTGCGGCTATGCTGAGCTAAGTCGCACGTTCGGCAGCTCCCGCCAGAAACGGACTTTTGGGCTCTTTTTCGGGCCCCCAGCGGCATTTGTTCGACGGTTCCCAGTGTGGGAAGGTGATAGTACGATTTCCCCGGCACTGAATGGATTGGACCAGGAGTGGAGCGGTGAAAAAAGTAATTTTGGTGCAGCGAAAAGTGCGAGGGAGGAAAATCAAGATGGCGGCGGGTGGAGACCAGGCAGCGTGGGCGCAGTGGTCGCAGGAGCAGCAGGAGTTTCTCAAGCGCTGCTTCACAGAATTGATGAAGGCTTCAATCGACAAGCTGATCGTGACCCAGAAGGCCCAAGGGGCGGCGATCCGGGAGGTGCGGCAGAATGCCTCGGAGAATGAGGACGAGATATTGGGCCTGGCGGTGAAGGTGGAGGCGCACGAGGCGCTGCATAAGAAATGGCAGGAGAAGTTCGAGGACATGGAGAATCGGTCGAGGAGGAAGAATCTGCGGATTCTGAGTCTCCCGGGGGGAGTGGAGGGGTCGGATGCCGGAGCATATGTGGTCATGATGCTGAACACGTTGATGGGCGCGGGTGCCTTCCCGAGGCCCCTGGAGCTGGATGGGGCCCACCGAGTCCTGGCGAGGAAGCCCAAGTCTAACGAGCCGCCGCAGGCGATATTGGTGCGGTTCCACCGCTTGGTGGACAGGGAGTGTGTCCTAAGATGGGCAAAAAAGGAACAGAGCAGCAGGTGGGAGAATGCAGAGGTCCGTTTATACCAGGACTGGAGTGCGGAGATGGCCAAGAAGAGGGCCGGGTACAATCGGGCTAAGGCGGTTCTGCATCGGAAGGGGGTGAAATTTGGGATTCTGCAGCCGGCGCGACTGTGGGTCACGTTAAGGGACCGGCACCATTACTTTGAGACGCCGGAGGAGGTGTGGACCTTTATTCAGGCTGAAAAGTTTTACACGGACTGAGGGTCGGTTGTGAGGGGCGGTCGTGGGGGGGCTACTGTGGTTACTGTGCTTTGGGGGATGTTGGGGGATGTTCTGTTCTGTTCTGTATTGTTTCCTTGGGTGCTGGGTGGGGGAGGGTGAAATGGTTTGAAGTGGGAGTTTTGTGAGAGTGGGGGCGTCACTCTCACATTCCTTGGTGATTGGAAAGACGAGGCCCCGTTGGGGGGGAGGGGAGATGGGAGGCCCGAGGTGGGGGAGCTGGGATTACGCCACAAAAGGGAGCTGCGCCAGAGAGGGCGGGGCCGGTTTGATGGAAAGCACGGGCTTTTTCCCACGCTAGGGAGGGAAGGGGGCGGGGCCGGTTTGATGGAAAGCGCGGGCTTTTTCCCACGCTAGGGAAGGAAGGGGGTGGGGCGGGGAAGGGCGGTGTTGGTGAGGAGCGCCCGCTGATGGACGGGAGGGGGGGTGGGGGGAGACTACCACACTGGGGGTTCGATGGAGTGGCGGGAGTGGCCGGGGTCAGCAGGAGTCAGCTGACTTACGGGAGTGCTATGGGGGGAGCAACACAGCTAGGGGGGGACCTAGCTGGGGGGGTGGGGGGGGGGGGGGGGGGACTGGGTTGCTGCTGCATTGGCCAAAGGGGAGCTGGAGCTCGGAGAGAGAGTCGGGGGGGGGGTCTACCGCTGGGGGGAATGGAGAGTGCGGGAGGCGCGGGCACGTGGCTGGCCTAGAAAAGGGGATGGCTAATCGGTGGGGCGGGGGGGGGGGTGCGGGGGGAGAAGCCCCCTGATCCGGCTGATAACTTGGAATGTGAGAGGCCTGAACGGGCCGGTCAAGAGGGCCCATGTGTTTGCGCACCTGAAGGGACTGAAGGCAGATGTGGTTATGCTCCAGGAGACGCATTTGAGGGTGGTGAAGTGTTGGGTGCTCTGAGGTACAGACGAACCAACACGGTTGCGATTGGTACAACGCAGTTTTATTCCTTTAAACTATTTATATAACAAACTTGGTACTCAGCACGTGGTGACTGTGTGAGTGTCTGGCTTTGAGGTCCTTGCCCTGTGCCGTCTCCTGATGGACTGCCCAGGAAGTGTCGTGTTTCTTGTTTTGTGCTGTGTATGCTCTTGTCTGTGATTGGCTGTCGTGTTATGTGTGCTAATTGGTCCGTTGCTCTGTCTATCATTATGTATGTGTGTATGTGCTGTGATGTTCACTTGAATATCATGACATCCCCCTTTTTTACAACATTATGTGCCTACGTGGTTATAAATAGAAATGTGTACTGAGTGCAGCTAAATGTGTGTGTGTGTAATATTTACAGCATGCACATGGGGCTTAACTATATACAAGGGGCGATGTCGGGTGTGACATACTAACGAGGTTGTATCAAAACAAAAAAAAACGTGGAAATGTGGAACGATAAAACGAATGCCTGTAACGAGAAGAACATAGACATGTTAAAACAGTGGTTGCATGAGTTCAACGTGTGAACAGTCTCATAAGTCCAGTCTAGTAGGTGGGCGACGAATTTGGGTTGACCGCCTCAAGGGTGGGTCGGGAACCACCGGCTGAGGTGCGGGCCTGGCCACGGGCGGCGACGGAAGGGGCATGGCAGCAGGCAGCTCCACGAAGTCGCTATCAGGAACCACAGGAGGACACGGTGTCAGTGTAAGGTCTCGTTGCGAGCGTGGAAGTAGGCGAAGAGCCCGGCGATTGCGCCTACGCACGGATCCATCAGGCATGCGTACCAGGAACGAGCGGGGAGCCACGCGTCGGAGAACTTTGGCATGTGCTGACCAGCCACCCTCTGGTAGGTGGATGCGGACGTCGTCTCCAGGGGCCAGGGCGGGAAGATCAGTTGCCCGCGTGTCATATGACCTCTTCTTGCGACCGCGCTGCAGTTGCATCCTATGCAGTACCGGAGTATGGTCTATTGTTGGTGCCAGGATGGAAGGCACAGTGGTCCTGAGGGCGCGACCCATCAGCAGCTGTGCTGGTGAGAGACCAGTGGCTAGTGGGGCCGAGCAATAGGCCAGCAGGGCGAGGCAGAAGGCCGACCCGGCAGCAGCAGCCTTGCAGAGGAGCCGCTTGGCAATGTGAACGCCCTTCTCCGCCTTTCCATTTGACTGGGGGTGCAGAGGGCTGGACGTCACGTGTGTGAAGCCATAAGAGGCAGCAAACAATGACCATTCCTGGCTGGCGAAACAGGGCCCATTGTCCGACAGTCATCGGAATGCCGTGGTGAGCAAAGGTGTCTTTGCAGACCCTGATGACAGCAGACGACGTCAAATCGGGCAGGCGTATGACTTCTGGGTATTTGGCGAAGTAGTCAACTATGATGACATAGTCCCTGCCGAGCGCGTGAAACAGGTCTACACCCACCTTCGTCCAGGGGGACGTCACCAGCTCATGGGGCAGAAGCGTTTCAGGAGGTTGCGCCGGCTGAAACCTTTGGCAGGTTGTACAGTTTTTTTAAAATATATTTTATTGACATTTTTTTTCCCTGAGCAACATTTTTCCCGCTTACAAAACAAGCGAAACGATAGCAATAACAAAACATAAATTTTTTAACTTTTTAACAATAATAATAATAATAATATACAAGTAACAAAACCTCGTACTCTATTGACCTATACTCAACTAAGCCTCCTCCCCCCCTCCCCGCCCCCCCCCCCCCCTCCCTTCCCCCTGGGTTGCTGCTGGTCATCTATCTTCCCTCTAACGTTCCCCTAGGTAGTCGAGAAATGGCTGCCACCGCCTGGTGAACCCTTGAGCCGATCCTCTCAGGGCAAACTTTATCTGCTCCAGTTTAATAAACCCCGCCATATCGTTTACCCAGGCCTCCAGTCCGGGGGGTTTCGCCTCCTTCCACATGAGTAGGATCCTGCGCCGGGCTACGAGGGACGCAAAGGCCACGACATCGGCCTCTTTCGCCTCCTGCACTCCCGGCTCTGGCAGGTTGTACAGTTGAGCACCATATTGGCAATATCGTCACTGATGCCCGCCCAGTATACCGCCTCTCGGGCCCTCCGTCTGCACTTCTTGACCCCCAAGTGGCCTTCGTGTAGTTGGTCGAGGACCAGCTTGTGCATGCTGTGCGGAATCACAATCCGGTCCAGCTTCAGAAGGACGCCATCAATGACGGCCAGGTCGACTCGGACATTGTAGAACTGCGGGCACTGCCCTTTGAGCCACCCTCCCGTCATGTGGCGCATCACACGCTGTAGAAGGGGGTCGGCCGCAGTTTCTCGGCGAATACGAGCCAGACTGGAGTCGTCAGCCGGCAGATTTGCCGATGTGAAAGCCACCTGTGCCTCGACCCGACATACGAACCCCTCCGCATCTGGCGGCGTGCTCACTGCTCTGGATAGGGCATCTGCAATGATGAGTTCCTTCCCTGGGGTATAGACCAGTTGAAAGTCGTACCTCCTGAGTTTAAGTAGGTTTCGCTGGAGGCAAGGGGTCATCTCGTTCAGGTCCTTGTTTATGATGCTGACCAGGGGGCGGTGGTCAGTTTCGACAGTGAACCGGGGAAGACCATATACATAATCATGGAACTTGTCTAAACTGGTTAGAAAGCCCAGGCACTCCTTTTCGATCTGCGCGTAGCGCTGCTCTGTGGGGCTCATGGCTCGCGATGCATAGGCAACTGGGGCCCATGACGCCGTGTCATCCCTCTGCAGGAGCACTGCTCCAATGCCGGATTGGCTGGCATCAGTCGAGATTTTGGTGGCACGAGACGTGTCAAAGAACGGCAATACCGGTGCAGTGGTGAGTTTGAGTTTGAGCTCCTCCCATTCCAGCTGGTGTGTGTGTTGCCACTGGAACTCTGTGGACTTTTTGACGAGGTGGCGCAGAGCTGTCGTGTGGAAGGCAAGGTTGGGAATGAACTTCCCCAGGAAGCTGACCATGCCTAGGAAGCGTAGCACTGCTTTCTTGTCTGCCGGCTGTGGCATGGCTGTGATGGCGCTCACCTTGTCTGCACCCGGACGGACCCCTGACCTGGAGATATGGTCCCCCAGGAACTTCAACTCGGTCTGGCCAAAGGAACACTTGGCTCGGTTGAGGCGCAGGCCGTTTTCCCGTATGCGGGCAAAAACGCGTTGGAGACAATATATGTGCTCCTGTGGTGTGGTAGACCAGATGATACCGTCATCCACGTATACGCGCACCCCTTCGATGCCTTCCATCATCTGCTCCATGATCCTATGAAAGACCTCGGATGCCGAGATGATGCCAAATGGCATCCGGTTGTAGCAGAACCTGCCGAAAGGGGTGTTGAAGGTACAAAGCTTCCGGCTGGAGGGATCGAGTTGGATCTGCCAAAACCCCTTAGAAGCATCCAGTTTCGTAAATATTTTCGCCTGGGCCATTTCACTGGTGATCACCTCCCGTTTGGGTAGGGGATAATGTTCCCTCATGATAGTATTATTGAGGTCTTTGGGGTCAATACAGATGAGGAGCTCGCCAGAGGGCTTCTTGACACACATCATGGAGCTGACCCACGGCGTGGGCTCTGTGACCCTGGATAGGACCCCTTGGTCCTGGAGATCCTGCAGCTGCTGCTTGAGGCGGTCTTTAAGTGGCACAGGAACCCTGCGAGGTGCGTGAATGACCGGGATGGCGTCCGTTTTGAGGCGAATTCGGTAGGGGTATGGCAGTGTTCCCATGCCCTCGAATGCCTCCTGGTTGTGGGCGAGGAGCGATTGGAGCTGTGCGTTGAACTCTGCATCCGGGAAGTCAGATGTGCCATCTGGAGAGAGAGAGTGGACTCATGCACGAGGTGGAGAGCCTTGCATGCCTGTGCGTCCAGCAGGGAGTCCTTCGATGAGCCGACTATCTCGAACGAGAGTGTGGCCGTGTGTGTGTTGTGTGTCACCTGGAGCTGGCAGGATCCCATAGCCGGGATAACGTTCCCGTTGTAGTCGACCATCCTGCACCGGGACGGCCGGATTGGTGGTCTGACCTTCATGGTGTAGAAGGCGGACCATGCTATGAGGTTGGCGGAGGCGCCAGTGTCCAGGTGGAAAGTGATTGGCGATCGGTTGACCGTCAGGGTGGCACACCATTCATCACCCGGATTGATTGTGTTGACCCGGTTCCATCAATGACCGCAACCCGGAAGGCGTCTGGGTCATCTGTGTCATCGATTTGGATGTCGTGATGTGGAGGCTGGATGGTCCGCACGTGTCTGCGAGGTTGTCGGAGATGCGGAAGATCCACAGGTTGAGCCGCTCACAGTAGGCAGCGTAGTGGCCCATCTTGCCACAGCGTAGGCATTGTCGGGCTTTTGCGGGACATTGCCCTTTTAAATGTGCAGCTCCACAGTTGCCGCACGTCGTGACGTCATGGCGTTCGTTACGCCACTGCGCATGCGCAGTTCGGTCTTGCGTCGAGTGCGCCTGCGCATCACATCCCTCAGTGTTGCCGTAGGTTTTGGCGCGCACAAGCACGGGAGTCCTCGAAAAGCGCGCGAAACGGCCGCCCTCGTCCGGGCCGCTGGCTGGGAGAAACTCGATCGCCTGGACCCTTTCGGCCTCGTGGGGCACCTGGCTCGCCGATCCGCTCGCGTAGGACCCCCTCCACGCCGATTCAGTCGCCTGAAATTGGGCATAGCGGCTAGTCGCGTTCTCGTGCAGGACACAGGCTTCAACTGCAGATGCTAAGGTCAGGCAGGAAGGGCTGAAAGAGCTCATCCTTACCTTGCAGGCACTGCTGGAAGACACACCTCTCAAAGCTCTCGTTGACCTCAACGTTGAAGTGTTGGTCGAGTTTGAGGAGGACCGTGTCATATTTAGACTTCTCCTCGCCTTCCGCGAACACCAGGGAGTTGTATACATGGATGGCGTGCTGACCTGCGGTGGTGAGGAGAATGGCGATCTTCCTTTTGTCCGAGGTGCCCTGTTTTTCGTTGGCTTCCATAAAGAGTTCGAAGCGCTGCTTGAACAGCGTCCAATTTATGCCACGGTTCCCAGCAACTTGCAACGGCTGCGGTGTGTTGACGGTGTCCATGGCGCAGGATGGCAGATTTGTGGGTAGGTTTTGATTCACTTCTGGTACCATGAAGTGTTGGGTGCTCTGAGATACAGACGAACCAACATGGTTGCGATTGGTACAACGCAGTTTTATTCCTTTAAACTATTTATATAACAAACTTGGTACTCAGCACGTGGTGACTGTGTGAGTGTCTGGCTTTGAGGTCCTTGCCTGTGCCGTCTCCTGATGGACTGCTTAGGAAGTGGCGTGTTTCTTGTTTTGTACTGTGTATGCTCTTGTCTGTGATTGGCTGTCATGTTATGTGTGTTAATTGGTCCATTGCTCTGTCTATCATTATGTATGAGTGTATGTGCTGTGATGTTCACTTGAATATCATGACAGGTGGCAGATCAGGTCAGGCTGAGAAAGGGGTGGGTAGGGCAGGTTTTCCACTCGGGGTTGGATGCAAAGAATCGAGGGGTGGCGATTTTGGCGGGGAAGCAGGTGTCGTTTGAGGCACTGAACATCGTGGCAGACAATGGAGGTAGGTATGTGATGGTGAGTGGTAAGCTGCAGGGGGTGCGGGTGGTATTAGTGAATGTATATGCCCGAATTGGGACGGTGCCGGATTTATGCGGTGCATGTTGGGCCGGATTCCAGACCTGAAGGCAGGGAGCTTGCTAATGGGGGGGGGGACTTCAACGCGGTACTGGATCCAGCATTGGACCGCTCCAGGTCCAGGACGGGTAAGAGGCCGGCAGCGGCCAAGGTGCTGAGGGGGTTTATGGACAAGATGGGAGGAGTGGACCCATGGAGGTTTGTCAGGCCAGGGGCCAGGGAATTTTCTTTTTTTTCCCTCATCCAAAAAGCCTACTCCCGGATAGACTTCTTCGTTATGAGCAGGGCACTAATCCCGAGGTGGAGGACACGGAGTATTCGGCCAAAGCCATCTCAGACCATGCCCCGCATTGGGTGGAGCTGGAGCTAGGGGAGAGGGACCAGCGCCCGCTGTGGCGCCTGGATGTGGGCTTGCTGGCGGAAGAAGAGGTGAGCGGGCAGATCCGGGGGTGTATTGAAAGCTATCTAGAGGCTAACGATAATGGGGAGGTGCAGGTGGGGGTGGTCTGGTAGGCGCTGAAGGCGGTGATTAGGGGAGAGCTAATCTCCACTAGGGCCCACAAGGAGAGGAGAGAGAGGGAGAGATCAGTGGGGAGATTTTAAGGGTGGATAGGAGGTATGCAGAGGTCCCCGAGGAGGGACTACTCAAGGAGCGACGAAGCCTCCAGGTCGAGTTTCACCTGTTGGCCACCAAGAAGGCAGCGGTGCAGTGGAGGAAAGCGCAAGGGGCGGTGTATGAGTATGGGGAGAAGGCTAGCCGGATGTTGGCACACCAGCTTCGGAAGCGGGAGGCAGCGAGGGTGATTGGGGGAGTTAGGGATATAGGGAGGAACATGGCGCGGAGTACGGTGGGAATAAATGGGGTATTTAGAGACTTTTATGAGGGGCTGTATAGGTCTGAGCCCCCGACGGGGGAGGGGGGTGGGTCAATTTTTGGATCGGCTGAGGTTCCCGAGGGTGGAGGAGGAGCAGGTGGCTGGGCTTGGGGCACCGGTAGGGCTGGAGGAGCTGACTAAGGGGCTGGGGAGTATGCAGGCGGGGAAGGCACCGGGGCCAGATGGGTTCCCGGTGGAATTTTACCGGAAGTACATGGACCTGCTGGGCCCTCAATTAGTGAGGACTTTCAATGAGGCAAGGGAGGGGGGTGCCCTACCCCCGACGATGTTCAGGGCGCTGATCTCGCTGATCTTGAAGCAGGACAAGGACCCATTACAGTGTGGGTCGTATAAGCCAATCTCTCTCCTCAACGTGGACGCGAAGCTGTTAGCGAAGGTGTTGGCTACCAGAATTGAGGACTGTGTCCCTGGGGTGATTCACGAGGACCAGACGGGTTTTGTGAAGGCAAGGCAGCTGAATACCAATGTGCGGAGGCTCCTTAACGTAATCATGATGCCTGCAGTGGAGGGGGAAGCGGTGATAGTGGCGGCGATGGACGCGGAGAAGGCCTTCGATAGGGTGGAGTGGGGGTACCTTTGGGAAGTGTTGAGGAGGTTTGGGTTCGGGGACAGGTTCATTAGTTGGGTTAGGCTACTTAACGAAGCCCCGGTGGCGAGTGTGGCCACGAATCGGAGGAGGTCGGAATACTTTCGGCTGTACCGGGGGCCGAGGCAGGGGTGCCCCCTATCCCCCTTGCTATTTGCATTGGCAATTGAGCCTTTGGCTATGGCTCTAAGGGAGTCCAGGAACTGGAGGGAGCTGGTCCGGGGGGTGGGGGGAGGAACACCGGGTATCGTTGTATGCCGATGACCTGTTACTGTATGTGGCGGACCCAGTGGGGGGGGATGACAGAGGTGATGCGGATCCTCAGGGAGTTTGGGGACTTTTCCAGGTATAAGCTCAACAGGGGAAGAGTGAGCTCTTCGTGGTACACCCAGGGGACCAGGGAAGGGGGATAGACGAGCTTCCATTGAAGAGGGCGGAAAGGCGTTTTCGGTACCTGGGGATCCAGGTGGCCAGGAGCTGGGGGGCCCTACACAAGCTCAACTTGACGAGGCTGGTGGAGCAGATGGAGGAGGAGTTTAAAAGGTGGGATATGCTGCCACTCTCCCTGGCGGGTAGGGTACAGTCGGTGAAGGTGACGGTGCTCCCGAGGTTTCTTTTTATATTCCAGTTCCTCCCCATCCTGATCCCTAAGGCCTTTTTTAAGCGGGTCAGTAGGAGCATCATGGGATTCGGGTGGGCGAAAAAGACCCCAAGGGTAAGAAGAGTGTTTCTGGAGCGGAATCGGGCCAGAGGAGGGTTAGCGTTGCCTAATCTGTGTGGGTATTACTGGGCTGCCAATGTGGCGATGATACGCAAGTGGGTAATGGAGGGGGAGGGGGCAGCGTGGAAGAGGCTGGAGATGGCGTCCTGTGTGGGCACGAGTCTGGGAACGCTGGTGACAGCACCGTTGCTGCTCCCGCCGACTAGGTACACCACGTGTCCGGTGGTGGTGGCGACTTTGAAACTTTGGGGGCAGTGGAGACGCCACAGGGGTGAGGTAGAGGCTTCGGTTTGGTCCCCGATCCGGGAGAACCATCGGTTCATCCCGGGGAGAATGGATGGAGGGTTCCTGAGCTGGCACAGGGCAGGAATTAGAAGGATGGGGGACCTGTTTTTAGATCGGACGTTTGCGAGCCTTGGGGCACTGGAGGAAAAATTCAGGCTTTTCCCCGGAAATGCCTTCAGGTACATGCAGGTAAGGGCATTTGTAAGTCGGCAGGTGAGGGAGTTCTCGCTGCTTCCAGCACATAGGATCCAGGATAAGGTGCTCTCGGGGGTGTGGGTCGGAGAAGGCAGGGTCTCTACCAGGAGATGCAGGAGGAGGAGGAGACCTCGGTGGAGGAGCTAAAGGGTAAATGGGAGGAGGAGCTTGGGGAGGAGATAGACGAGGGTGCGTGGGCGGATGCCCTAGGTAGGGTTAATTCTTCCTCCTCTCGCGCCAGGCTTAGCCTGATACAATTTAAGGTTCTTCACAGAGCGCATATGATAGGCGCGAGGCTGAGCAGGTTCTTTGGGGTGGAAGACAGGTGTGTGAGGTGCTCGGGGAGCCCAGCAAATCACGCCCACATGTTCTGGGCGTGCCCGGCGCTGGATGGGTTCTGGAGGGGTATTGCGAGGACCGTGTCTAAGGTGAACACCCAGGTTAAGCCGAGCTGGGGGTTAGCACTATTTGGGGTATCGGACGAGCCGGGAGTGCAGGAGGCGAAAGAGGCCGGTATTCTGGCCTTTGCGTCCCTGGTAGCCCGGCGGAGGATTCCGCTACAGTGGAAAGATGCGAGGCCCCCAAGCATGGAAGCCTGGATCAGCGACATGGCAGGATTCATTAAATTGGAGAGGGTAAAATTTGCCTTGAGAGGGTCTGTGCAAGGTTTCTTCAGGCGCTAGACTTTCTAGCGGAGCGTTAGGAGGTGGTCAGCAGCAGCAGCAACCCAGAGGGGGGGGGTGTACTTTGTGTTTTCTACTGTGTTTATTATTGCTTAATGGGGGGTTTGTATATTGGGGGAATTTGTGATGTAGTTGTAAGATGTTTATTTATGTGTTCTTTGTTTTTCTTTTTTCTGTAAGGGGGGGGTTTTGTTGAAAATATGTTAAAATTTGAATAAAAATATTTTTTTAAAAAAACAAAAACCTGTACTTGTTCTAAGTATCTATGCCATTCTCCTTCCAAGAGCTAAAGCTAGACAGGCCCTCCCACATGGTCCAATTTCATCGGAACCAAATCCTGACATCCACATTTTCCACGGTGCTCAAGGTGCAGTTGAACATTCTTGACTTCCAGTGTGTTTAACCTGCGGTGACGTGCCAGGTACACACAGCACTCACCACACCAGCAACAAAAACATCAGCAATCTACGACAGACTTTCTTCAACAGCATCATCAGGTGGCCCATTTGGAACAATGCCATGCCCCCGGTCACGCAGCGTTTTTGTGCTTCCAACCGGATTGCCTTCCAGACTCATTCCTTCACCAGGACTCAGATACTTTTGAAAAAATTGTCTTTCTTACTGGCTAAATAAAAATAAGGAAACAGCAACAGCAGCATCCAGGCATCTGCAGCCACCAGCAGAAGCAAGCAGCAAACACAACCTGCAGCTGTGAAGTGCTCTCACAACTAACAAGGCCAATTCCTTATTCGCAATTCAGCTCTGAAGTTAGAGACTACTCACAGTCAAAGCCAGTTAGCATATAACCAGGATTAAGGCTCTGTCTGGAAGTGTTTGGTGGGACAGACAGGCAGCAGCTGTAGTTGCCCCTGTTATGCGCTGCACAATATTTAAAGATGGCTTGAAGTCCTCACAGATGAAGAGCCCCTCAATAGCCCCCCCCCCCCCCCTCCCCCACCACCTCCGCCCCAGGGGTGAACCCCGACCTGGAACGCTTCAGCTCCCTGACCAAGCCCAACCCCCTGAGCACTGGAGCAAGTGCCCTTGGGCTGCTTGTTGGAAAATGGAAATGGCTCCTCCCCCCAGCAGCCATTGCGCCAGCTTCACATTTTCAAAACGACGCCTGCGGGATTTCTCATTGGGGAGCTGGTTAATTCCTGGGAGGCCGTTTCATTTGACTTTGCTCTGGCTAATGACATGGAAATTAATGCAAATTGGGGTCAGCGATATGCTCACCATATTTGGACAAGATCGGAACTTGCCATCGGGAGCGGGCCGGTTAGATGGCAAACGGATTCACGCCCGGCGTGAATCTCGACTTTGGCCTTTCCCTCTATTTAACCGGCACGCTCAGAGACATGTCGGGCGCAACACGGTGTTTAAATCGCACCCATAGTCTCAGCTTCTGGATCTAGCCTCTTGTACTTGAGTCTTCCTCAGCTTACCTGTTCTGCTCCATAGACTCAACAACTGCTACTGCCCAGCTTGGACTTATCTTTGTCCTTTTATATAGGTTTAGTTTTGATTTCCCAACCTCAGCTTGCCTTTGGTTTCTTTACTGGGAACTGGGAAGTTCAGTTTCATGTCCTTTTCTTTTACCTTTTCTGCTTCCCTTTCAGTTTCGTAGATAGTTCAGTTTCTGTTTTGAGGTAGGGAGTGCCTCAAAAAGGTCTAAATTACATTTTAAAAACTCGCCTCCCTCGCAGTTATTATAATCTTCCTTCAAGCACAGCTCAATTGCTTCAACTTTTGAGTAATAGATAGATTCAACTTTTAAATTCCCTTTTTCACCAACCGGATCAGGAGTAATTAACATTAGTCTCAGTTGGCTGCTGTGTGAGAACCTTTAACTCAGGGTAACAGAGTCAATAGCTGATGGAATAAGTCACCAGCCTGCATGAGAAATATCCCTACTCCTGATTCTACTTGCTACAAGTTAGACAAAGGCTGGGAAAGTTTGGAATTTTCATCTCCTTCAAAACAATTAAGTGGATTTTCAACTCGCTCCCCTGGCAGAAGGCCAGCTGAAATGAAAATCGGGTTGCTTCTGTAATTGTTTTTTTTATACAGTGGGAGGACACTGCACAATGCCACTTGCCTTCTTGAACCGCTGCAGCCCCTGAGGTGTAGGTACATCCACAGTGAGTTCCGGGATTTTGACCCAGTGACAGTAAAGGAGCAGGGGTATATTTCCATGTCTGGATGACGAGTGACTTGCAGGGAAATTTCTAGGTGGTGGCTTACCCATATATCTGCTTCCCTTGTCCTTTTAGATGGTAGTGACCAAGGGTTGGGAGGTTGCTATCTAAAGATCTTGGTGAGTTCCTACGGTGCATCATGCAGATGGCTGCCACAGGGTGCCAGTGCTCAAAGGAGTGAATGTTTGTGGAAGGGGTGCCAATGAAGTGGGCTGCTTTGCCCTGGATGGTGTCGAGCTTCTTGAGTGTTGTTGCAGCTTCAATCATCCAGGCAGTGGAGGATATTCCAGCACATTTTTGACTTGTGCCTTGTAAGATGGTGGACAGGGTTTGGGGAGTCAGGAGGTGAGTTACTCTCTGCAGGATTCCTAGCCTCTGGACTGCTCTTGTAGCCACAGTATTTATATGGCTATTTCAATTCAGTTTCAGGCCAATGCTAACCCCCAGGATGTTGATAGTACAAGAACAAAGAACAAAGAAAATTACAGCACAGGAACAGGCCCTTCGGCCCTCCCAGCCTGCGCCGATCCAGATCCTTTATCTAAACCTGTCGCCTATTTTCCAAGGATCTACTTCCCTCTGTTCCCCGCCCGTTCATATATCTGTCTAGATGCATCTTGAATGATGCTATCGTGCCCGCCTCTACCACCTCTGCTGGCAAGGCGTTCCAGGCACCCACCACCCTCTGCGTAAAGAACTTTCCACGCATATCTCCCTTAAACTTTCCCCCTCTCACCTTGAAATCGTGACCCCTTGTAATTGACACCCCCACTCTTGGAAAAAGCTTGTTGCTATCCACCCTGTCCATACCTCTCATAATTTTGTAGACCTCAATCAGGTCCCCCCTCAACCTCCGTCTTTCCAACGAAAACAATCTTAATCTACTCAACCTTTCTTCATAGCGAGCACCCTCCATACCAGGCAACATCCTGGTGAACCTCCTCTGCACCCTCTCTAAAGCATCCACATCCTTCTGGTAATGTGGTGACCAGAACTGCACGCAGTATTCCAAATGTGGCCTAACCAAAGTCCTATACAACTGTAACATGACCTGCCGACTCTTGTACTCAATACCCCGTTCGATGAAGGCAAGCATGCTGTATGCCTTCTTGACCACTCTATCGACCTGCGTTGCCACCTTCAGGGTACAATGGACCTGAACTCCCAGATCTCTCTGTACATCAATTTTCCCCAGGACTCTTCCATTGACCGTATAGTCCGCTCTTGAATTAGATCTTCCAAAATGCATCACCTCGCATTTGCCTGGATTAAACTCCATCTGCCATTTCTCTGCCCAACTCTCCAATCTATCTATATTTTGCTGTATTTTCTGACAGTCCTCCTCGCTATCTGCAACTCCACCAATCTTAGTATCATCTGCAAACTTGCTAATCAGACCACCTATACCTTCGTCCAGATCATTTATGTATATCACAAACAACAGTGGTCCGAGCACGGATCCCTGTGGAACACCACTAGTCACCTTTCTCCATTTTGAGACTGTGGTAAACCACTGTGTTCTTATATTAAGGGTTGTACGGTAGAACCTGCACTACAGGTTCACCTGGGCCCCTGCATGCTAAGCCCAGGAGCCGGGTTATAAATATGCGTGGCCTTCAGCTCGCAGCCATTTCGTCAGCTGCTGTAGGAGGCCACACATCAGATACTAATAAAGCCTCAGTTTGAATTCAACTTTGTCTCTAGCCAAATTGATCGTGCCTCAGAGACACTCCCTTCCACCACTACTCTCTGTCTCCTGTTGCCCAGCCAGTTCTTTATCTATCTAGCTAGTACACCCCGAACCCCATACGACTTCACTTTTTCCATCAACCTGCCGTGGGAAACTTGAAATAACCTGATAGTGGGGGATTCAGTGATGGTAATGCCATTGAATGTCAAGGGGCATGCATCAGGTTGGCTCTGTCAGTGACAGTCCTGTGTCTGAGCCAAAAGGATGTGGGCTGGAGCCCCACACCAGGCACTGAGCGGCCCATTCAACAACAAAATAACACTGCCTACCATATGCAAATAGCAGAGTTATTAATGCCTTTCAAAGGCCCACAGGATCCCCCATAATAAACTGAACATTGGAGGAGCAAATCACTTAGCCCCTCCACAGTGTTCCATTATTCAATGAGACCTAACTCCATAAACCCATCTTTGCTCCATTACCCTTAATACCTTTAGTTAACAAAATTAATCTCAGATTTAAGATTAACAATTGATCAAGCATCAATTGCTGTTTGCGGAAGAGATTTCCAACCTTCTGCTATCCTGTTGGTGAAGACCTGTTGCCTAATTTTAATCCTGAGGGATCTGGCTGTAATATTTAGACTATGTCCCCCTAGTGCTTGTCACCCCAGCCGGCAGAAATGGTTTCTCTCTAGCTACCAAATCTAGTACCATTAATATCATGAAACCTTCGATCAAATCACCCCTTAACCCTCTAAATTCCACAGAACACATCCCCAGTTTGTGAAATTGTACCTCGTAATTTGGCTCTACAAGCCCAGGTATCATTCTGGTCATTTAGCACTGCACTCTTTCCAAGGCCAATATATTCTTGTCACCCCAGCCGGCAGAAATAGTTTCTCTCTAGCTACCAAATCTAGTACCATTAATATCATGAAACCTTCGATCAAATCACCCCTTAACCCTCTAAATTCCACAGAACACATCCCCGGTTTGTGAAATTGTACCTCGTAATTTGGCTCTACAAGCCCAGGTATCATTCTGGTCATTTAACACTGCACTCTTTCCAAGGCCAATATATTCTGCTAGAAACGCAAGTGTGATCTGCACGTGACCTCACAACTGGTTCTTGAAGAGACCACTGAAGGTCTACACAAAAAAACATTTATTTCTTTAAAATATTTCAGGCTGATGTGGAGTGGGGAGGAACCTCTCCAGGTTGATGACGAATGTTGTTGGTGTCAAATTATCCACCTGCTCCATCTCCTGCAAGTTGCCTCCCTCCCTCCCGATTGCTCAGGCCTTGCTTATTTGGGTGCTGCTGGCAGGGGCGCAATGACACAAGATTGTGGACAACCTGTCTGTAAGCACCTAGTCGTGTGCAAGTGAGGCCCAAGGCCGACTATGGGGTGTGTTTCAGGCCTGCACACTCCCTGCACCCAGAGTACACACGCAATGCGGAGGTGTACGTATTTAATGCGTTATACCGCCCGAAAGTTTTACTTTGACTGCGAACAAGTTTATTCAATAAAATTGCGCACTTCAAATGTAAATGCTGCAGCCATTTTGTGAAAACAGTGGGAGGAGAATAGATAAGGGGTTTAGCCCCTTTTTCTTTTTTTAAAATAAATTTAGAGTATCCAATTCATTTTTTCCAATTAAGGGACAATTTAGCGTGGCCTCTCCACCTACCCTGCACATCTTTGTGTTGTGGGGGCGAAACCCACGCAAACACGGGGAGAATGTGCAAACTCCACACGGACAGTGACCCAGAGCCGGGATCGAACCTGGGACCTCAGCGCCGTGAGGCAGCCGTGCTACTCACTGTGCCACCGTGCTGCCCCTTAGCCCCTTTTTCAACCAAAAATGAAAATGTTTCCTGCAGCTAAATATACTTCATATTCCAACAGCAATGAATCTGTACCGAAGGAAATGTTTCAGCAATGTTGCAGGATTGTGGGAAAGAGGCAGGGGAGTGGGGCTAATTGGATAGCTGTTTCAAAAGGGCAGCAGGGACCTGATGGGACGAATGGCCTCCCACATATTCTTAATGATGCTGCGGTCCGGTGGCCTGCAGCATGGGTCTGCCCGGAAACACCAACAAAGACCTCGATCAGGACACTGACAGAACATAAGAATTAGGAACAGGAGTCGGCCATCTGGCCCCTCGAGCCTGCTCCGCCATTTAATGAGATCATGGCTGATCTTTGTGGACTCAGCTCCACTCTCCGGCCCGTACACCATATCCCCGAATCCCTTTATTCTTTAGAAAGGTATCTATCTTTTTCTTAAAAACGTTTAAAGAAGGAGCCTCAACTGCTTCACTGGGCAAGGAATTCCAGAGATTCACAACCCTTTGGGTGAAGAAGTTCCTCCTATAGTCCGTCCTAAATCTACCTCCCCTTATTTTGAGGCTATGCCCCCTAGTTCTGCTTTCCCCGACCAGTGGAAACAACCTGCCCGCATCTATCCTATCTATTCCCTTCATAATTGTATATGTCTCAATAATATCCCCCCCGCATCCTTCTAAACTCCAATGAGTACAGTCCCAGTCTACTCAACCTCTCGTCATAATCTAATCCCCTCAACTCTGGGATCAACCTAGTGAATCTCCTCTGTACTCCCTCCAGTGCCAATATGTCCTTTCTCAGGTAAGGAGACCAAAACTGAACACAATACTCCAGATGCGGCCTCACCAACACCCTATACAATTGCAGCAGAACCTCCCTAGTCTTGAACTCCATCCCTCTAGCAATGAAAGACAAAACTCGATTAGCCTTCTTAATCACCTGTTGCACCTGCACACCAACTTTTTGCGACTCGTGCACCAGCACACCCAGGTCCCTCTGCACAGCAGCATGTTTTAACATCTTACCGTTTAAATAATAATCCATTCTGCTGTTATTCCTCCCAAAATGGATAGCCTCACACTTGGCAACATTGAATTCCATCTGCCAGACCCTAGCCCATTCACCTAACCTATCCAAATCCTTCTGCAGACTTCTGGTATCCTCTGCACTTTTTGCTTTACTGCTCATCTTAGTGTCGTCTGCAAACTTTGACACATTGCACTTGGTCCCCAACTCCAAATCGTCTATGTAAATTGTGAACAACTGCGGGCCCAACACTGATCCTTGAGGGACCCCACTAGTTACAGGTTGCCAACCAGAGAAACACCCATTTATCCCCACTCTCTGCTTTCTGTTAGTTAACCAATCCTCTACCCATGCTACCACTTTACCCTCAATGCCATGCATCTTTAGTTTATGCAGCAACCTTTTGTGTGGCACCTTGTCAAAAGCTTTCTTTGTCAGAAGCATTTGTTATCACGGCAACAGCAAACAACCAGCAGCTTAAAAGTACGGAAGTCATGCCCCTGCCTTCTGTGTGCACACAGCCAGAGCTGCACTCACTGCGCGCATTTCTCAACTCACTCCTTATTCCCGTACTTGACTTAAAATCTCAAACGGATCGAATCAGTCGCTTATTTTCCTGCCTGTGTTTCTGCTAGGTCGGGATTATGTGATACAATTCGCAAACACCTCATAGAATCCCTACAGTGCAGAAGGAGGAGGCCATTCGGCCCATCGAGTCCATACTGATCCTCTGAAAGAGCACCCACCCATGGCCCAATCCCCCACCCCATCCCCAAAATCACACCTCAGCCTTTGGATACTAAGGGGCAATTTAGCACGGCCAATCCACCGAACCTGCACATCTTTGGACTGTGGGTGGAAACTGGAGCACGCGGAGGAAACCCACGCAGACGCGGGGAGAGCGTGCAAACTCCACAGAGACAGTGACCCGAGGTCAGAACCACCGCTAACCACCGTGTAATAGTTATTCTACAAACTGAAACTGTCTCCTTCAGATTTATGGAGTCTCCCTCTTCGGGATATGTCTTATTAATGTTTTTGGTGTGAAGGATAGGGAAGGAGAAAGGGTTCTTAGTTTAGATGTGGCAGGACTTATTCATGTTGTCAAAACTGTTCTCAGCCAAACCAGTAGATGGTGTGATGTGTTCCAGAAAGAGAAACAGTGATTTCATGCCCCTCTCACACATCTTTTTTTAAAATTCATTTTACGGGATGCGGGCGTCGCTGGTTAGGCCAACATTTATTGCCCATCCCTAGTTGCCCTTCAGAAGGTGCTGGTGTGTTGCCTTCTTGAACTGGAATCGTGCTTCTGGTCAGCACATCATGTAATAGTTCTGATTGCCGGCTGTATCTAATTTCCAACTAAAACATGTGCCTGCAGATGGGTGGAAGTTGCAAATAACTGAAAGAAATAAAACAAATTAAAAATACATGTAGCATGATGAAGAAATAATCTGCTTTGACAAGATCTAATCCTTCACACATGTGTTTCATACAACAGATTAAAATAGTCAATGGCTAAGACACCTGCACTTCATAGTGAATGCAATGTTGTTGAATGTTTCTGCCATAATATACACCAATATATCATGGTGCAGACACACACTGATGGACACAGAGTGGGACCAATCAACACACACAACACCGCAGCCAATCACCAGTGAGAGCACATGCAGTATAAAGACAGGGGGCATCAGAGTTCCCGCTCATTCGAGTTGCAGCTAGCTAGGAGGACAGGCTCACAGCCTGTAACACAGACATTCACCAGGTGCTGAGTGCATCGACTGGTTAGGACAAGGCAAAGCTCTTTAGTTAAAGCGAGTATCGTATTAACCCACAGTCTGAGTATGTTTAAACAGTTAATGATTCAATAAAATAGTGTTGCACTATTTCAAGTGTTGGTGACTTGTATGTGATCCAGAACACCCAACACATCATGATACCAGGAGTTGAGGGATATTAGCACGTCTTAGACCTACCTGCAAGTGATCTGCCTTCCGCCAGCATTCCGTCATCCTGCAACATGGACAACATCAGCCCCTCCGCCTCCGTTCCGCATCGCCGGCAATCTGGGGGCCAACTGGAAGATTTTCAAACAGCGCTTCCAGCTCTTCCTTGAAGCCACAGACAGGGAGGGCGCCTCGGATACCAGAAAGATTGCTCTTCCCCTCGCCACGGCCGGGGACCATGCCATCCACATTTTCAACTCTCTCACCTTTGCAGATGATGAAGACAAGACGAAGTTCAAGACGGTTCTCCTCAAGTTTGACACTCACTGCAGCGTAGAGGTGAATGAAAGTTTTGAGCGCTACGTGTTCCAGCAGCGTTTGCAGGGTAAGGATGATCCTTTCCAATCCTTTCTCACGCACCTCCGCATCCTTGCACAGTCTTGCAGCTATGGGCCCACCTCCGACTCCATGATACGCGACCAGATCGTTTTTGGTGTTCAATCGGACCCTCTACGTTCAGCAGCTCCTCAAAGTAAAGCAACTCACCCTAGCAACCGCCATTGAGACCTGTGTCTTACATGAAAATGCCACGAGTCGGTATTCCCATATACAAGCGGCTGAAATGGCGCGGCAAGGTCCCCACGAGGCGGAACGGGTCCAAGTGATTGAACACCTCCAGGGCCTCAGCCTGGATGAGGGCGGCCATTTCGCACGCTTTTCGCGGACTCCCGCGCTTGAGCATACAAAACGAGTGGACAGCGACGTTGAGGAACGTAATGCGCAGGCGCGCACCACGCACAACCGCACCGTGCATGCGCGGTGGCGCAGCGAACGTGCTGACGTCACGACGTGCGGCAACTGTGGCTCCGCCCATTTAAAGCGGTAATGCCGTGCAAAATCTCGACAATGCCTACGATGTGGCAGACATGATCACTATGCTGCCTTCTGCCGAGCAGCTCAGCCTGCCAATTCATATCGCTTCAGCCAGCCTCGCAGGAATGTTCGGGCAATTCAACCCACGGTCACTGAGTCCGATGCAGACCTCCCGCACAGCAGTGACACCGAGGACCCAAAGGGGCCTTTTTGAGTCGGTGTCATAACAAAAAACAGGCCGTCTCCGAAGCAAAGACACCAGCCGCTGTTGGTATACAGCATCGATCCAGACGATGAGTGGTATGCCACCCTGATGGTCAACCGGTCCCAAATACGATTCCGCCTGGACCACTGGCACCTCCGCCAATCTCACGGCGTGGTCTGACTTCCAAAGCCTTTGTGTCAAACCAGCCATCCTTCCATCAGTCTGCCAGCTATTGGATTATAATGGCAACGTCATTCCTGCTAGCGGCTCTTGCCAACTTGAAGTGACGCACAGGTCACGCAAAGCCATCCTACCTTTCGAGATCGTGGGCTCCTCGAAAGACTCCCTGCTTGGCGCACAGGCATGCAAGCTGTTGAACCTCGTTCAGAGAGTGCACTCTCTCTCTCCTGATGACACGTCTGCCTTCCAGGACGCTGACTTCAGGGCGCAACTCAACGCCATCATCGACCAGCACCGCGACGTCTTCGAAGGAATGGGCACGCTCCCATATACTTACAAGATCCTACTCAAACAGAACGCCACGCCTGTGGTGCATGCACCTCACAGAGTCCCAGCACCATGTAAGGACCACCTCAAGCAGCAGCTGCAGGACCTCCAGGACCAAGGAGTGATCTCCAGAGTTACGGAACCAACCGACTGGGTCAGTTCCATGGTGTGCGCAAAAAAGCCATCCGGCGAGCTGAGAATTTGCATTGATCCCAAGGATCTGAATCGCAATATCATGAGGGAGCATTATCCAATTCCCAAGCGCCATCTCACATGTGAGATGGCTCGCGCCAAGCTCTTCACCAAACTCAACGCCTCGAAAGGATTCTGGCAAATCCAGCTCGACAAATCCAGCAGGAAACTGTGTACATTTAATACCCCTTTGACAGATATTGTTACAACAGGATGCCGTTTGGGATCATATCTGCTTCAGAAGTGTTCCACAAGATCATGGAACAAATGATGGAAGGCATTGAAGGTGTTTGCATCTATGTCGACGACATAATCATTTGGTCCACCACCCCGCAGGAGCATGTCAGTTGCCTCCAGCGCGTGTTCAAACGCATACGTGAGCAGGGCCTACGCCTCAACAGAGCCAAATGCTCTTTTGGTCAGACGGAATTCAAGTTCCTCGGGGACCACATCTCGCAGTTCGGTGTGCGGCTGGATGCGGACAAGGTGGCTGCTATCACAGCCATGAAAACACCAGAGGACAAGAAGGCCGTCCGCCGATTTCTGGGCATGGTCAACTTTTTAGGGAGGTTCATCCCTAACCTCGCCTCTTATACCACGGCTCTCAGGAATCTAGTCAGGATGACGACAGACTTCCAATGGCTTCCTGCCCACGAGCGCGAATGGAGAAAACTCAAAACCAAACTCACCACGGCCCCGGTCTTAGCTTTCTTTGATCCAGCAAAAGAGACCAAAATTTCAACCGATGCCAGCCAATCCGGCATTGGGCAGTGCTCCTGCAACGTGATGTGGCCTCATCATGGGCCCCCGTTGCATATGCATCACACGCCATGACCCCCACGGAACAGTGCTACGCACAGATAGAAAAGGAGTGCCTGGGCCTTCTGACCGGTGTCGTTAAGTTTCACGATTATGTGTACGGACTTCCTCAATTCACCGTTGAGACCGACCATCGCCGCTGGTCAATATAATGCAGAAAGACTTGAACGACATTACGCCTCGCCTCCAGCATATTCTTCTCAAGCTCCGGCGCTATGACTTCCAGCTGATATACACCCCAGGCAAAGACCTCATCATTGCCGACGCTCTCTCCAAGGCAGTCAACACTCCATGTGACCCAGCGGGATTCGTCTGCCAGGTTGATGCCCATGTGATCTTCATGGCCTCCAATCTACCTGCCACGGATGAACGCCTCGTCCAAATTCGCCATGAGACGGCGGCTGACCCTTTGCTACGGCGTGTCATGCGCCACCTAACAGACGGGTGGCTCAAGGGCCAATGCCCTCAGTTCTATAACATCATGGATGATTTGGCGGTAGTCGATGGTGTTCTCCTGAAGCTGGCCCGCATTGTCATCCCGCATAGCATGCGCCAGCTCGTCTTGGAACAGCTACACGAGGGCCATCTTGGCGTGGAAAAGTGCCGCCAATGGGCCCGAGAGGCAGTGTACTGGCCCGGCATTAATGACGACATCGCCAACGCAGTGCTCAACTGCCGCACTTGTCAGCGCTTCCAGCCGGCCCAACCACGTGAGACCCTACAGCCCCATGAGTTGGTCACGTCCCCTTGGACCAAGGTGGGCATCGACCTGGTCCACACACGGGGCAGGGACTATGTCCTGATTGTAGACTACTTTTCAAACTACCCGGAGGTGGTACGTTTACACAACATCACATCGTCTGCAGTCATCCGTGCCTGTAAGGACACCTTTGCGCGACACGGCATCCCACTCACTGTGATGTCGGACAACGGCCCCTGCTTCGCAAGCCAGGAATGGTCCAACTTTGCCAGGAGGTACAACTTTGTGCATGTGACATCCAGTCCCCTGTACCCCCAATCCAACGGCAAAGCGGAGAAGGGCGTCCACATAGTCAAACGGCTCCTCTGCAAGGCTGCCGATGCTGGGTCCGATTTCTACCTCGCCTTGCTGGCCTATCGCTCGGCCCCACTGTCCACTGGCCTGTCGCCAGCCCAGCTGCTCATGGGTTGCACCCTGAGGACGACGGCGCCGTCCATTCATGTCCCAGACCTCGACCACATTCCGGTCCTTCAACGAATGCAGCTGTCCCGTGCACAGCACAAGGCGGCTCATGACTCCCGTGCAGCTGATTTCCCTGCTCTGGCTCCAGATGACAACGTCCGCATCCATCTTCCAGATGGTGGCTGGTCTGCAACCGCTGTGGTTCTTCAGTAGGTGGCCCCCCCCTCGTTCCTGGTTCGTCTACCGGATGGCTCCATTCTGCGCCGCAATCGACGTGCCCTTCGTCTCGTTCCGCGCTCGCTACGTGATCCTCCACCATTGCCACGCCCTCCTGTTGACCCTGACCTGGACTATGCAGAGATTCCGGTCACTCTGCATCCTCCTCACTCTGACGCAGTCCAGCCCGCTCCTCAGCCGGCGGCTCCCGACCCACCCTTGAGGCGGTCAACCAGAATTTGTCGCCCACCTCAGAGACTTAATTTGTGAACTTTGTGGACTCATGGACTTTCTGATTTGTTCTGTTCTTCCGTTTAATCGTTTAAGTGGTTTGTATATAGTGTTCATCTCGTTATTCTTGTGACACACTGTTTTTCTGCACCAGGCACCTTCCCATGTAAATAGCTTAGTTTTCATGTACATAGTCCTGTAAATATTTCGCACACACGTAGTCAGGAACATTCACCATACATTATTTATTGCCACGCAGGTACATTTTTTATAAAAGGGGGGATGTCATAATATACACCAGTATATCATGGTGCAGACACACACTGATGGACACACAGTGGCCAATCACCAGTGAGAGCACACGCACTATAAAGACAGGGGGCATCAGAGTTCCCGCTCATTCGAGTAGCAGCTAGCTAGGAGGACAGAGCTCACAGCCTGTAACACAGACATTCACCATGTGCTGAGTGCATCGACTGGTTAGGACAAGGCAAGGCTCTTTAGTTAAAGCTAGTATCGTATTAACCCACAGTCTGAGTATGTTTAAACAGTAAATGATTCAATAAAATAGTGTTGCACTATTTCAAGTGTTGGTGACCTGTATGTGATCCAGAACACCCAACACATCAGTTTCCTTGGTAATAAAGCAGGTGGGGAAGAAAAAACTTTGATACACTCATCATTTCAAAACTCAGTTGTCTCCTGCTAAAAATATTGGCAGATTATTGATCAGCCTTATCACCTGCTATCCGATCAATAACCTGTTACTTGCTGAATCAATCTCCCTGGAAGTATTTCTTAAATTGGTTCTGGATCAGCTGAGGTCATATTAATTGCAGATTTTCCGGTTGCACAAAATGAACTCTTAACGTTAGTGCATTGCACTGAAGGTGCTGGTTCGATTTCTGCATTAGGCCACTGTACTGGGAGCAAGGAAGCTCCGAGTGAAACAGTAGCTCTGGTCAATACTTGCCTTTTCTAAACCAGTTACAGTACCAAGAATGTTACTAATACAAATCCATTTCTCTACTATTCCTGATGAAGCTTCTCGTATAATGATGTAGCAAAATTTGAGCTTTTCCCTGACACATCTCAGGATGTTCCCATAATTCCCTCGCCTCCACTGGAAAATCTTTCACATGTCAGATCAGTGTTCCATTCAACTCGGTTAAGGAAGAACGCTGAGGGTTTACAGTTGATTGGTTCATTATATGGTTCTGAATTATTTGTTTTCCGGGGTCACATTAAAAGCTTTTTCCCTCGGCCATTTTAGTTTGCGAACTGTGCGTTTCCGTATCTGTCTTGTTATTGTGATCTGGAAGTTTTGTGGGACAGGTTTAAGGTAACAGATTGGAGGATTCAAAAACAATGGAATGCAAGTTGCACGAGTTTTAACGCAAGAGGGTTTGGGCACAGGAGAAGTTGAAAGAGGTGACTCTGTGATTGAAGCACTGGGCTATGAGTGTAGCACTTGCATCTCAGACTGCACCATGTTCCTCATGCCAACCATCATATCTGTGACATTATAGAAATGTTCAGTATACAAAGTTAATGTCATGTTACAATTCACCACTAGATGGAGCTAGATGCAGTACTACATAAAGCACTGACTCTCAGGCTTCTGGGAGAGGGAAGACTGGAGTAGAGTCCATAGGAGAGATCTAGAGAGAATAGAGTACAGTTAGAGTTAGAGTGCAGAGACCAGTGTTCATAGAATGTAGATTACTATAATTATTGCTTACTATAGGAGTAAGTGGTCGAGCTTTAATAAGTAGCGTAAATAAAAGTTAGCTTTGTTAGTGAACTTAGCTTCTGTGGTCTTTGTGAACGCTACAACATCCATCCTGATAACAGAATCACAAAGCACACCACAATATCCTTCAAAGTTCTCTTTAATAGCTTCTTCTCCATCGGATGGTGAGTCCTGCCTCCGCCCTCTCCATGAAGCAATGTTGTGTGGCATGTAGCATTCTGGAGAGTCTGGCTGGCAAATATAGTAAGGAGGTTCCTGATCTAGAAAGGCACCTGATCTTCGAGCTGAGCATCATACTGTCCTTCTCCGCAAAGCACCATGCAGTGATGATACTGCACCAATCTATTAAGAAGTGGCGAGATTTTGAAGAAATGTCATTAGGCATGAAAGAAAGAGGGGGCGGGGGGGGGGATTACATCATGTCCCCGAGCAACCAGCCCGTAAGATTGGTGCCAAACAGCAAGTGGGGTCATGATGGATTTCCTTAAAATTAAAGCATCATGGCAGCTCCCTGGGTGGCGGGCATATACTTGCATGAATCTCTGTGAGGCACATTTGTGCATTGATGCAGTGAAAGCCCCTGTAGTTAACAAAGGCTCCTGGCTGGTTTGAAGTTTATGTGGTTACATCTGTTTAACCAAATCATAGCCTGCATTTGCTGAAAGGCACCAGAGATGTGAAAGCGTAGCTCTCTCAGTCTGATTGCTGTCATCAGTTGCGAGTGAGTTACAGTGGCTGGCCCTGTCAAATGTAACGTATCCGTCTTGCCCAATGCATTTGTAGACAGGCGGTTGGCATTAATACTTTGAAACGCTCACGCGTAGCAGCACCAGGAAGGATCCAGAGTTGTCTGGACTGGGGGCAGAGGTCACATTCACTGTCACTGGCTTCGCATGGCTGTCCACTCCAGCAGGCGGCAGAGGTCTGCGACCATCTGCCTTGACAATCTGAGCTGACGAGCTACTCTTCTGACAGGACAAGGAAGCTTCAGTCTCTGTCTGTTGGCAGGGAGGTGGGTGGGACTTTCTGTGAGCATTCCGCTGCTGCCCTCTCTGAGGACCACCTGCAGCAAATAGAACAATACAGCGCAGTACAGGCCCTTCGGCCCACGATGTTGCACCAAAACAAAAGCCATCTAACCTACACTATACCATTATCATCCATATGTTTATCCAATAAACTTTTAAATGCCCTCAATGTTGGCGAGTTCACTATAGAACATAGAACATTTTTGTGCAGCCCCTCTCCCCCTTCACTCCAACAAACTGCAACTATAACAGCACCCACATTCAGCTTCTGAGTATTTTATTGACAAGATTCGCCAAGACCATAAAACATAGGAGCAGAATTAGGCCACTCGGCCCATTGAGTCTGCTCCGCCATTCAATCATGGCTGATATGTTTCTCATCCCCATTCTCCTGCCTTCTCTCCATGACCCCTGATCCGCTTATTAATCTAGAACCTATCCATCTCTGTCTTAAAGACACTCAGTGATTAGGCCTCCCCAGCCTTCTGCGAAGAAAACCCAACGATGATTATAGAATCACGCCCACAATGAAATGAAAGAGCACCTGTGAATGTTGCAGCTTTATTGACATGGCGATCCTTTAACATTCACCACACTGAGCAGCCTGAATCTAATTCCACCAGGGCTCCTCCCCAGCAATGTTGACAACCTCTGGAAAACCCTCGCAGCATTAGTTAAATCCTCACCAGGGGCCTCTAATACATCCTAGGTCACGGTGACTGCCAGGGCCATGTAGATTTTGCTTCTACGCATTGTTCAACCTGAGGTTCTCTGCTCTCCGAATCCGTCATGTACAACAGACATTGTTTAAAGTGGCATTGATCACAATGAGGCAGATGTTTGAGCTGAAATTACAGCATGTAGCACTAATTATGGTGCACAGTTTCAGGGATGTGTGCACTTGAATTACCTGCTTCTGATTACCTTGTAATTACATAGAATTACAGAGAGTTTTACAGCACAGAATCAGGCCACTCACCTAACTGGTCTATGCTGCTGTTTATACTCCACAGGAGCTTCCTCCCACCCTATTGCATCGCACCCTGTCAGCATATCCTTCCATTCCTTTCTCTCTCATGTGTTTATCTCACTTCCCCTTGATGCACGATCAATTGCACAAAGACTAAAGTTGGGTACAACTGTGGCTTTATTACAGTCAGATGTGTGGCCTCCTGCTGCAGCTGGCGAAATGGCAGGGCACTGGAGGTCATGCATATTTATACAGTTCTCCGTGGGCGGAGCCAGCCGGCAGGAGCTACCGGCGAACCTGTAGTGCAGGTCCTACCTTACATCCCCTAATACAGTGGTTCACCACACCCCTTAAATGCATCTATTATTTGTCTGAACCACTCCATGTAGTAATGAGTTCCACATTCTCACCACTCTCTGGATAAAAATGTCTCTCCTAACTTACCTTTGGATTCGTTCGTGAATATCTTACGGTTTTGCTCTCTGACAAGTTGGTACATCTTCTTTCCACCTACCTTGTTGCACCCCTTCATAAGTTTTAAGATATTTATCAATCGCCCCTCTCTTTTTTAGACAAAGAAGCCCCAGACTGTTTAGCCCTTCTGGGTAGGTATAACCTCTCAGTCTGGTACCATCCTTGCAAATTGTTTTGTAAATACATTTAGAGTACCCAATTTTTTTTCCCCAATTAAGGGACAATTTAGCGTGGTCAATCCACCTAATCTACACATGTTTCTGGGTTGTGGGGGCGAGACCCACGCAGACACAGGGAGAACGTGCAAACTCCACATGGGCTGTGACCCGGGACCGGGATCAAACCCGGGTCCTCGGCGCCGTGAGGCAGCAGTGCTAACCACTGCGCCACCATGCTGCCCAATCATCTTTGTAAATTTAATTTGCACTTTACCTAGAGCAGACCAATGAAGTGATCCTTCAATACTTTTTTCTTTAATTCAATGAATTTGGTCAATAAGATGTGATTTTCAGCGAATGTATTACTCATTATTGCAGCCTACAGAACGGTAGGGATATAAAAACTGTTTACATGCAGGCAGTTTCATTTTCCCCTTCTCCTGGACACCTACTGGCAATAATCTGATTAGTTTAAACCACCCATAATCCTCCAAGTAATCTAGTATTAAATGCAATCACATTTCCTTTGAGTGTGACCTAGATAATTATCCTTAACTGAAGTTGTTGGCTACCGTTTATTCATAGCAGACTGAGTTTACAAACAGCAATGCGGAACTGTGTATGAAACATTTGCAGCGGTCCCAAAGATAGTATGATATAAACACGATTAGCAGCTTTAAAAATGGAAATAGGCACTCTTGTGTGCTCCTTCAGGCCTTGAAAGGGAGCCTCGGCCCTCCCTTGCCCTCAGATCTCTTCATCACAACCAGCAGACCCCACTCTATCCAAGGCCGGCTGCCCCCCCTCCCCCACCCTAACCCCAGAAGCAATATATTAATTTTCAACGGATATTTACTGTTGTTATGCAGGCAAACAAAGCAGACAATTGCAGGGAGCAAGGTCTCTCACACAGGAAATTAGATGAATGACCTGCTCATATATTTTTCTCATCTAGCCCATGCCTTTCTTATTTGTTACGACCGCGGCTGATGCGAATGCTGAGCAAGCCAGATCTTGACTGATCTGGAATCTTTTATTTGGTATTGTAGAAACGAGGCACGAGGCGTGAAAACTACTGAACAAAAAACAAAAAAACGTTCTTTATAAATACTTTTCCACCCCTTTTTTCTTAGCTCTCCATTGTCTTCAAATAGCCCTTTGGAAATTCAGGTTTTCCAAATATTGAAAATCACTCATGTTCCTATTTTGGGTCAATAAAATTTTAAATCGCCTGTCCATGTTTACTTATGAACCTCCTGTAAAGTGTCAATGTTCTTTGTCACCTGTGAAAACTCTGTGAAATGCAACAACTGTACATTTTCAACACTTATCCCTAAATGCAAATTTCAGATCGACACATGTTTACTTGAAAGCTAAGACCAACCATAAGGCCCCATTACCAAATGCAAAAAGATAACACCTTTAATATTTCATCCCTTAGATTCACAGACAATTTGACTTCAGCAACCTCTCCTTTGATTAACCCTGGATACACAGAGACACAGCTTTACCCTTACCTACACAGTATATATTCACAAACACGGGGATATAAAAAGAAACACACCTCATCACATTCTCTAGACTGTACCAAACAACTGTTCTTCTGGCCAGTCTCCCAACTTCTACCCTCCATAAACTCTAGCTATTCCAAAACTATGCTGCCTATATCCTAACTTGCACCATATCCTCAACACCTATCACCCCTCTGTTCACTTGCCTGCACTGGCTCTCAGTTCAGCCATGCCTCAATCTTAAAATCCTCATCTTTGTTTTCAACTACCTCCATGGACTCATCCCTCCCTATCTCTGCAATTTCCACTAACACTACTACCCTCCCAAGGATCTGCTGTCCTCCACCTCTGGCCTCTTGTGCACTCCCAGGTTTCATTGCCTTCGGCTGCCTGGCTCCTAAGCTCTGGACCTCTCTGCCTCTCAAGATCTCGCTTCTTTTGATATGCTCTGTGAAAAACCTTCCACCTCAACCAACCTTTTGGTCATCCATCTGATAATGCTCCGGTGAAGCACTTTGGGACATTTTTGCCACACAAGACTGAGGAAAAAGTGTTGCAACTTTGTGCTATTATTTAGTGATGAATGAATGTCTGGACGGTAATGAAGGGAGAGCTGAGGAAAACAAGCCTGAATACAACACACCTTAAACATAACATTGAGTTCAGTAACTACAGATCACAACCACAGTTCCCATTTCTCAGACACAGGTATAAGCAATGGTACCGTCATTGCTCTTTCCAGCTCCTCTACACCCATCTATTGTTTCTTGCTCAATTATATAAATCGCTATCTTCTTCCAGTTCTGACAAAGATCACAGACCTAAAATGTTAATTCTATTTCCCTCTCCACAGATGCTGTCTGGCTTGCTGACTATTTCCAACATTTACTCTTCTTAATCCAGCATAACACTGGCTGCCACTGCAGTTTCCACTTCTGACACTTTCTACTCATTGGCAGCTCTTGTGCAAAGCAAAATTCATTCATTTATTCTCACTTCCAGGGATCTGTCAAGTGCCTCTTCAATACAAATGTTATACAGGCCAGGGGCACAACAGTCGGAACATGGCTTATGATTGGTGACGCTGCTGGTGATACTTGTTTCAAGTCCAGATTCCAACAATAGTCTCGCTCAGCTTTGAGCCTGATCGGTTGGATTTTCTCTTATTTAAAACATTTTTTTTTTTAATGATGTTGCTTGGAATATTTTGCATGGTCTGTCATTTCCTGGGATGTAGGGATAGGCTTAAAAGGAAAGGTCAAGCAGATTGGGCCTATACACAGTGGATGTTAGAAGAATAAGAGATGATCTTACTGAAACATATCAAACCTTGAGGGGACTTAATAGGGTGGGTACTGAAATGATGTTTCCCCTTGTGGGGGAGTCTAAAACTAGGGGACAAAGTTTAAAATAAGGGGTCTTCCATTTAAGACTGAGATTAGGAGAATTTCTTTCTCTCAGAGCATGGTCAGCCTGTGGAATTCTCTACCCCAGAGAGCACTGGAGGCTCAGTTCAGCCATGCCTCAATCTTAAAATCCTGAATATATTCAAGGCTGAATTAAAGTTCTGAACAGGAAGAAAGTGAAGGATTACAGGGGACAGGCAAGAAAGTGCAGTTAAGGCCACAATCAGATCAGTCATGATATTATCCAATGGTGGAGCATTCGGCCATTCGAGTTCCTAATTGTTGTGTTTATATTTAAGTGCAGGAAAACATTATTTAAGAGTTATCTCTCTTAGATTTATCAAACAATTTGGAAGCTGTTCAGCTAGGATAAATACGCACAGTGCTGCTGGTAACGATAATCTCCCCAATAGCAAAAGCCTGCTTAAACCCAACTCCAAGGTGGAAATTTTGCTTAACTCCTGAACTGTCCCCAGGAATTCCCTAGATTCCTACGTTGCTTCACAGCGCAAGGATCCCAGGTTCGATTCCTGTCTTGGGTCACTGTCTGTGCAGAATCTGCACATTCTCCCCACATGTCTGCGTAGGTTTCCCCCGGGTGCTCCGGTTTCCTCCCACAAGTCCCGAAAGACTTGCTTGTTAGGCGAATTGGACATTCTGAATTCTCCCTCAGTGTACCCGAACAGGCGCCAGAATGTGGCGACTAGGGGCTTTTCACAGTAACTTCATTGCAGTGTTGATGTAAGCCTACTTGTGGCAATAAAGATTACTAAAATGTTTTTTAAAGATTTGCATCCTTGAAGATCTAGTCTTGTACTTCAGCTATAGTAACAATTGCAAACTTCTTTTGTTTTCATGTTTTTAGAAAACTTTGCTTTGTGCATTTTAGAAGATACGAGTCCCACTCCATGTCCCCTCCCAAAGAGATAATGCAGCCTTTAAGTTATAAAAAAATGTCCCTTTCAACTCTATTGATGCAATTCAAGGACTTAACCTTTGTTACCATAAAATAACATAACTGACAGCCTATCTTTCATGAGCTAAGTATCAGATAGACAAGAGTCCTTGACACCTAAACCCATGAAATAGAACTGTTTCTTATCTTTAACTCTTATACTATTGATGCGTGTTTCTGAAGTGCCTAATTCAAAACAAACTTTAAAATACATGTACCTATTTCTAGAATTCTGGTGGTGATACTTACCAATCTACACGCACACAAGAAATGAATATAACAAATTGTATTTATATTGTATTTCCACATATAGTACACTTCACAGCTAAGTGCTGGAAGAACAGATGACAATTCACAACGGGAGAGATTGGAGTGCATGACCTCGGTTTGGTTGAAGAGATGGTCTTTTAAGTAAAAGACGCGGAGAGAAGCCGTGCTTTAGGACGGAATTTCCAGAGAGCAAAATCCATGCAGCATTAATACACTTCAAAATGAAAGGGGGAGTCGGGGCATAGATGTAAAGCAGTCACCTGTTAAAACCCAGATGAGACCCAATTATTTGCAATTTGTAAAGTTGTGAAGAAAGGTCACTGAAGTGATAATACTGACCAATAGATAAAACAAACTTTAATTTAAACACAGAATCAATCACATTAGCAACAAAGTAATAATTCTACAGTTAACAGTTACAATAGCTCTTACCTAAAAGGAACAACTTTAACTTACTCCCTAGCAACTATATATATATTCCAATGAAGCAAGTCAATACAGTTCTAGGACCACTTATACATAAAGTTAACAATCAGATTTACTTGCTTTTCTCTGTACCAAGACCTTGGAAAGTACCTTTCAGGAGCCAACTCAAAACCCTTCTGTTCAACTTAAAATCCTCCGTCAAACTGACCCTTAATTACATCATCTTTACCCTACGCATAAAGCATTTTATTGTCTCCTGCCACAAGGTGCCCTGTAACCTGGTTAGCCAGGTCCAAAACACAATCCCTCCTAAATTATCTACACCCCAGGGATCCTCCAGAATCCAAAACAATATTCCATTGGCCCACTTTCTGTAAACAAGTAAATGGTTAAAATCAATGATTGCCTTACTTTTGCAACCCTTAATCACAGCTTTAGCAGATATACTGGCTGTATGCATCTTAAACCCATTTTTCAATAACATGACTGCAATAAATATAAACTAGCACAGTTTCTTACATTGATCACACACCAATAAATTCAGTAAGGGATTCAGGAGAAACTTCTATATTCCAGAATGTAGAAGTCATTGCTGCATGGAGCAGTTGAGGCAAATATGCATTTTTAAGGAAGCTAGATAAATATATGAGGGAGAAAGTAACATAAGGATATGCTGATATGCTGATATACTGAGATAGAATGAAGTGGGAGGAAGCTTGTGCGGAGCATGAACATCAGCATAGAGCAGTTTGGTTGAAAGGCCTGTTTCTGTTCTGTCGAATCTGATATGTAAAATGGACCAAAAGCATGTCAAAGAGTTAAAATTTCCTATAGGAGATAAATTATGCTCCATCAGAATTTGAAATGGAATGAAATGAAAATCGCTTATTGTCACAAGTAGGCTTCAAATGAAGTTACTGTGAAAAGCCCCTAGTCGCCACATTCCGGCACCTGTTCGGGGAGGCTGGTACGGGAATTGAACTGTGCTGCTGGCCTGCCTTGGTCTGCTTTAAAAGCCAGCTCTTTAGTCCTGTGCTCAACCAGCCCCACTTTTGCCTTTCCCTTGAAACATTTCTGAATAGATCACTGTAAAAATGTGAATCAATTGCTACATGTGTTTTGTGTGAGAGTGTTCCAACCTGAAACACTGGTTTTCCTTGGTATATTGTTTCTTTGGCTATCAGTGAGAAACATCTGCAGAAATGGTGAGAACTAAAACCTCTCTTTCATTAAACAACAATAAAAGTATTTTTTCATAGAATTTACAGTACAGCTATTTATTAAAGTAGAAGAAAGATAATGAAACACTATAAAGAATAATCTTATATTTTGGCACATTAACAGTCAGCACTTAGTCCCTCAAAGACTGGAAATCCAAAATAATCTATTTCCCTCGTAATCCTAAACTCTCATCCATTGCTGCCTCCCATCCATTGAGTCTATCTACACCACGCTGCCTGGGGAAAGCGGACAGCATAATCAAAGATCCCTCCCACCCGGCTTACTCACTCTTCCAACTTCTTCCATCGGGCAGGAGAGACAGAAGTCTGAGAACACGCACGAACAGACTCAAAAACAGCTTCTTCCCCGCTGTTACCAGACTCCTAAATGACCCTCTTATGGACTGACCTCATTAACACTACACCCCTGTATGCTTCACCCGATGCCAGTGCTTATGTAGTTACATTGTATATGTTGTGTTGCCCTATTATGTATTTTCTTTTCTTCCCTTTTCTTCCCATGTATTTAATGATCTGTTGAGCTGCTCGCAGAAAAATACTTTTCACTGTACCTCGGTACACGTGACAATAAACAAATCCAACCCAATCCAATCTACTGAGACCCCTCTGCTTCCCAAACAACAACCATACATCTATTGGTTAAATCTAGCCAGTGGCTACCACACCGTATGGCCTAAGTGACTAGGACTTGGGAATGGTCTTTGGTTCAGTGAAGAAAATTATCTTTTGCACAAACTAGCTTTCAGCCTTCAGTAACTCATCGCTAGCTGAGCTGTTTCCTGAGGTTGACTGCCGGCCTCTTTTGCTGTCGCTTCTTAACACCTCGTCTGTGACTAGCCTGCTTCCTGGCTCACAACACTCGAACTACTAAATTTATCAATTGCAAATAACTATAACCTTGAGGAAACCCACGCAGACACAGGGGGAACGTGCAAACTCCACACAGACAGTCACCCGAAGCATTAATTGGACGTGGGTCCCTGGCCCTAAAAGGCAGCAGAGCTAATACCACCGTGCCATCATAAGAATAGCTTTCAATTCCAGATTTATTTAATTAAATTTAAATTCCACCAGCTACCATGATAGGATTTGAACCTATGACCTCACAGCTGTGTCCCTGGAGTACTGGTCCAATGACATTACCATTGCACCACCATCTCACCTTTATCATAGTCCTGTATTGAAGGAGTTCTGAATTGACTTTTTGAAGCTGTTGCGCAGCTTTTAGATATTTTCTAAGTTAATATTATACCACAGTGTATCTAGGTGTTCTACATCTTTCCCCACAGTATTACACCTCCAGGTCAAAACAATTTTTAAAAACAGATTACATCTACTGTTAAAGAGTCTTCCATTGAATAAAGTTTGAGATCAACTGCAAACAGTTTCCTTGACTTGCTGTTCCAATAGACCACAAAAGTTTCTTAACTTTAGGACACAGTTGATGATTGTCAAATTATGCTGCCTCACCCAGTTAACATAATCTTCTTTGGCTGCTTATTTTTTTTGATTACGCCTCTGGGACTTTGCGCTGTTTCGTCAAGTTAAAGGTGCTACATATTTGCTTATTTTTGTTACTGCTCCTGCAGAACCAGAGTATCAAAGACTGCACCCCTGGTTCCAGACTCCCTGTGACAATGTCACAGGACAGCTACTAGATTTTTAAACAGCAATAATAACTTGCTTTTATATGGCATCTTTAAAGTATTTGGACATTTCAAGGCGATTCACAAGAGTATCATCAGGCAAAATTTGACACCAAGCCACATACGGAGATTGTAGGACAGCTGATCAAAGATGAATTATAAAACAAAGACAAGAATCTTAAAATAGGGGCGGCATGGTGGCGTAGTGGTTAGCACGGCTGCCTCGCAGCGCCAAGGACCCAGGTTCGATCCCGGCCCTGGGTCACTGTCCGTGTGGAGTTTGCACATTCTCCCCGTGTCTGCGTGGGTCTCACCCCCACAACCCAAAAATGTGTAGGTTTGGCCCGGATTGGTCACGCTAAATTGCCCCTTAATTGTTTAGCACAGGGCTAAATCGCTGGCTTTGAAAGCAGACCAAGACAGGCCAGCAGCACGGTTCAATTCCCGTACCAGCCTCCCCGAACAGGCGCCGGAATGTGGCGACTAGGGGCTTTTCACAGTAACTTCATTGAAGCCTACTCGTGACAATAAGCGATTTTCATTCATTTCATTTCAATTGGAAAAACTAAAAAAAATCTAAACTAAAAAGAATCTTAAAACAGAGATGTTGCCAGATCAGTAGTTACGGCAGATCAGTCAGTACAGGGTGATATTGACGAGGTAATACAAATGGTAGCGTTTTGGATGAACTCATGTGGAAAAAGAGAGGCTGGGAAGAACAGCACTGGAGTAGGCAAGATAAAAAAAGGTATGAAGGAGGATTTCAGCAGCCAATGAGCTTAATGCAGGGTCGGAGACAGGTGATGTTATTGAGGTGAAAGTGGCTACTTTTGTTGTAAAAACAGAAAATGCTGGATAAACTCAGCAGGTCTGGCAGCAGCTACGGAGAGAGAAACAGAGTCCGTATGACTCTGGAGTGGATGTGTGACTGGACAATTTT
The DNA here is from genome assembly GCF_047496885.1 of Scyliorhinus torazame. Lineage (NCBI taxonomy): Eukaryota > Metazoa > Chordata > Chondrichthyes > Carcharhiniformes > Scyliorhinidae > Scyliorhinus > Scyliorhinus torazame. The sequence continues at coordinate 12,399,506 of NC_092721.1, read as the reverse complement.
ACCGCTGTAGTGAATTAGAACATTTCTTTCAGCACCCTATTAGAAGTGAGTTTGGATAGTCTGTGGTGATACAAGGTCACAGAAAATAAACACTGTATAAACGTGCTGTTCCATCATCATGAATATTCCCATTACTACTGCTATCTGTATAAACTCTGCAGGTACTGACACCATTTAAGTAACTCATCAGCCGATGGAGTGGGGTGAAATTGAGATTATTGTTTCCATGTTCCATGAAACAATGCTTCCAGATTGGCCATTTTTCTGGACAAAGTAGATTAGTTTGTGCCAAATATACATTGAGGTCACTGCAGAAAGTTGGGATTACAATTTCATTGCGTAAGGAACGTCTCTTTGACAGGATTAACGTTGCTGCAATGCCATTCAACCTAGGAGGCTCAGGAAGGGAACAGCTGATCTGTGGGGTATCATTCCCACACAAGTACATTAACAAATCTAGCAAAAATCAGCCAACGGCCTCTCGAGGCTGCTGCGTCATTCAACATGATAATGGCTCATCTTCTACCTGAACTCCACCTACTTCCACAATCCCCAAATCCCTTGTTTCCGTCACTGCCCAAAAATCTATGACGGCAGTCTTGGAACATATTGGTTGATTGAGCATCCGCAACCTTCAATGGAAGGGACTTCCAAAGATTTCTCCTCGTCTTTGTCCTACATAGTCAATTCCTTACCCGGAAGCTACAACCCCTATTCTAGACTTTCCAACGAGAGGAAACACAACCTCTCTCCGTCTACCTGGTCAAGCCCTCTAAGAGAATGTTATGCTTTTCAATGAGATTATTGCTCATTCTTCTAAACGTGAAAGAATGCAAGCCCATTCTACCCAATATCACCTCAAAGGGACCCCTCTCATCCCACGAGTGAGCTTTTGTGCATACCTCTAATGCATGGAGGCCCAGACTGTACACGGTGCTCACGGTGACGCTTCACCAAAGCCCTATATAATTGCAGCAAGCCTTCCTTTCAGTTTTAATCCAATGCCCCTGTAACAAAAGCTAACACAGCATTACTCCGTTGGCAGCGTGCACTTCCAGCAATTCAGCATAAAGATAATCAGAGCTGAAAGGTGAGGAAGATTATCCAATTCACAGCCAATCTGGAAGCATTTTCTCCCCACTCAATCTGGTGCTGGGCCACTTAAATGGCACCAGTACCAGTCGAGCTCATACAGGCGACAGAGCACAGCAGTAATGGGAGTCTTCAGAAGGATAAAGCAGCATGTTTATAGAATGTTTTGCTGTGGAATCAGGCAGACTATCCAAACGCACTTCGCACAGGATGCTTGCAACGAGAAGCAAAACAACAGTGTTCCAATCCACTACTCCAGCCAAACTAACCAATCACATCTCCACCAACTCCCACCTCCAAAACATCACTTATCTCCCACCCTGACTCAGCTCACCGGCTGCCCCATCCCAGTAAATCGCAAATTCCCGGCCATTAACGTGAGGTTACTACTATTCGATGTGCTTAAAAAAGCGAGCTATTCCCGGAGGCAGGTGAAGACTTTTTTAATATCTGTGGCCAGGTTTCAGACCAGCGTTGCAGTCTTGCCAGGTGGCAACAGATGGCATGAGCTGTCAGTCACAGGGACACAGTATGGAACATGGATATAGTCAGCGGTCAGCAGAAGTTCTAAGAAATACAAAGGGAGAGACCACAATCTGGTCCCACTGGCATTAGCAGGTATTCTCTCCCTGAAGCTTATCCTGAGGCTGACCCAGGTTAAAGCTTTAGAGATAAGAGGTTTTCCCTATTTCAGCCATCGACATGAAGAAATTCGGCGCAGAATTACAACAATTGTCCCCACTGAAAAATGCTCAGGATAAGATCCCAGACTTAGAGTCACATAACCTGATTATGGGAGGAGATTTTAACATTGATCATTGATCCAGAATAGGACCGGTCAAAATCCAGGACAGGGTGGAGGCCAGCTGCGGCAAAGGAATTGAAGGGGTTTACGGAACAGATGGGGGGAGAAGACCCATGGAGGCCAAGGGCGAAGGAGTTTTCTTTTTTCTCCCATGTCCACAAGGTATACTCTCGCATTGACTTTTTTGTTCTAAGCAGGGCGCTAATACCGGGGATGGTGGATACTGAGTACCCGGCAATCGCAGTGTCGGATTATGCCCCACATTGGGTGGATCTGCGGGTTAGTGTGGAGATGTGGGGTTGCTAGCAGACAAAGCGATCTGTGGGCTGGTTAACAAGTCCATCCAGAGCTATCTGGAAACAAATGATACGGGGGAGGTCTCTGCAGCGACGGTTTGGTAAGCTTTGAAGGCAGTGGTCAGAGGGGAATTAATCTCGATACGGGCCCACAGAGAAAAGGTGGAACGGGCTGAGAGGGATAGATTAGTGGAGGAGATACTCCAGGTGGTCAGGAGATACTCGGAGGCCCTAGACGCGGGGCTACTGAGGGAGCGGTTACAGGTGGAGTTTGGGCTGTTGACTACAGGGAAAGCAGTGGAACAGTTGAGGAAGGCGAAGGGGCGATTTATGAGTATGGGGAAAAGGCAAGCAGAATGTTAGCGCACCAGCTCAGAAAGAGGGAGGCAGCCAGGGAGGTAGGGAAAGTAAAGAGTAGAGGGGGGAATACTATCCTGGACTCAGTGGGCGTGAATGAGGTGTTTAAGGACCTTTATAGTAAATTATATGAGTCAGAACCCTGGCTGGGGTGGAGGGGATGAGGCAGTTTTTGAAGCAGTTTAGGTTTCCAAAGGTAGATGAGGATCTGGTGGAAGGGCTGGGAGCCCCAATTGAGATTGAGGAAATAATCGAGGGGCTGGAGGGCATGCAGTCGGGCAAGGCCCCGGGGCTTGACGGCTATCCGGTGGAATTCTATAAGACGTTTTCAGAGATATTGAGCCCACTGCTGGTGAGGACATTTAATGAAGCAAGGGAGAAGGGAGTCCTCTCCCCAACAATGTCGCAGGCCTCGATTTCATTGATCCTGAAACGGGAGAAGGATCCGGAGCAAATCGGGTCATACAGGCCAATTTCTCTACTGAATGTGGACGCCAAACCACTGCCTAAGATACTGGCCACAAGGATAGCGGACTGTGTCCCAGGGGTGATAGGGGAAGACCAGATGGGATTTGTAAAGAGCAGGCAACTCATGGCCAATATTTGAAGGCTGTTAAATGTTATTATGATGCCCTCAGAAGGAAAGGAGGTGGAGGTGGTGGCAGCGATGGATGCGGAGAAGGCTTTTGATCGGGTGGAATGGAATTACATGTGAGAGGCACAGGGAAGGTTTGGGTTTGGTGAGAGCTTTATTGACTGGATGCGGTTGCTCGATCAGGCACCAGTAGCGACTGTGCGTACAAACCTGCTGAGGTCGAGGTATTTTAAACTACACCGAGGGACGAGGCAAGGGTGCCCCCTCTCTCCGTTGTTTGCTCTGGCCATAAAGCCATTGGCCATGGCATTAAGAGCCTCTAGGAACTGGAAAGGGCTGGTTCGGTGGGGGGGGGGGGGGGGGGGGGGGGGGGGGGGGGGTGGAGCACCGGGTCTCGCTTTACGCAGGTGACCTGCTCTTGTATATTTCAGAACCGTTGGAGGGGATGGGGAAAGTAATGCAAATCCTGGGGGAATTTGGCAATTTTTCGGGGTATAACTTGAACATGGGGAAAAGCGAGATGTTCACGATCCAGGCAAGAAGACAGGAGAAGAGACTGGGAGAGCTGCCGCCCAGAATGGTAGGAAAGAGCATTCGGTATCTGGGAATCCAGGTGGCCCGGGAATGGGAGGCACTGCACAAGTTAAACCTACCCGGCTTGTAGAACAAATGAAAGGGGACTTTAAGAGATGGGACATGCTCCCGCTATCACTGGCGGGGAGGGTACAGACCGTGAAAATGACGGTCCTCCCCAGATTTCTGTTTGTCTTTCAGTGCCTCCCCAGCTTCATCCCAAGGACCTTTTTCAAGCGGGTGAATAAGGTGATTGCGAGCTTTGTGTGGGCGGGTAAAACCCCGCGCAGTCGGGGGGGAGGGTGGGTTGGTGCTGCTGAACGTCTGCAACTAATACTGGGCGGCTAATATAGCCATGATTAGGAAGTGGGTAGTGGAGGAGGGGTTGACATGGGAGCGGATGGAGGCGGCGTCATGCAAAGACACCAGTTTGGGAGCACTGATAACGGCACCTCTTCCGTTCTCGCCAGCCCGATACTCCACAAGTCCGGTGGTGGTGGCGGCTCTGAGAATCTGGGGGCAGTGGAGGTGGTATAAGAGACTGGAGGGGGTATCGGTTTGGACCCGATTTATAATAACCATCGGTTTGCACCGGGTAGGCTGAAGGGTGAGTTCCGGAGATGGCAAAGGGCAGGAATTAGGAGGATGGGGGATCTATTTATAGACGGGAGCTTTCCCAGCTTGAAAACCTTGGAGGATAAATTTGAATTGCCAGCAGGGAATGGGTTTAGGTATTTGCAGGTGCGAGACTTCTTGAGAAAGCAGGTTCTGGCCTTTCTTCTGCTGCCGCCACGGGGGATACAGGATAGAGTAGTTTCCAGTACCTGGGTGGGAGAGGGGAAGGTATTGGATATTTACCAGGAGCTTTCGGAGGCGGAGGAAACTCCGGTGGAGGAGCTTAAGGGCAAGTGGGAGGACGAGCTAGGAGGAGAGATAGAGGCGGGTCTGTGGGCGGATGCCCTAAACAGGGTTAATACATCCCCATCATATGCCAGGCTTAGCCTGATACAATTTAAGGTAGTCCACCGGGCACACATGACACTGGCCCGGATGAGCACGTTTTTTGGGGTAGAGGACAGGTGTGCGACCTGCGCGGGAAGCCCAGCAAATCATGTCCACATGTTTTGGGCATGCCCAAAGCTTAGAAGGTTTTGGCAGGGTTTGCTAAGGCAATGTCCACGGTACTCAAAACACGGGTGGTGCCGAGTCTGGAGGTAGCGATCTTTGGAGTGTCGGAAGAGCCAGGGGTTCAGGGGGCGAAAGAGGCTGACGTCTTGGCCTTTGCCTCCCTGGTAGCCCGAAGACGGATCTTGTTAATGTGGAGGGACTCGAAGCCCCCGAGTGTAGCCACCTGGGTTAGTGACATGGCTGGGTTTCTCAGTCTCGAGAAGATAAAGTTTGCCTTAAGCGGGTCAATGGTAGGGTTCACCCGGAGGTGGCAGCCGTTCGTCGACTTTCTCGGGGAAAATTAAAATTAAAATGTCAGCAGATACCAAGGGGGTGGGGCGGGGATAGGGCCGGATTGTTGTTTTATGGTTGGGGTGTGTGAAGATTGGGATGGCGGTGGAAATGTTTATCATACCAATTTTTATGTCATTGTTATTGTTATTATTATAAAAAAATTTAAATACCTTAATAAAATATTTTTTTTTTAAAGAAACATTTCCAGGATTAGTATATGAAACATTACTGCATTACTTTAACTAAATCTATTAACAGGCTAATTGCTGGTGTTGTCAAGTATGTGTGACTGGAAGCAACGTGGTCACAGCACACCAGAAGTTGGAGTTTTGTTTATTCGTTTATGGGACATGGGCATCGCTGGCTGGGCCAGCATTTATTGCCCATCCCTAATTGCCCTTGAGGGGCAGTTAAGAGTCAAACACATTGCCGTGGATCTGGAGTCACATGTAGGCCAGACCGGGTAAGGACGGCAGATTTCCTTCCCTAAAGGGAACCAGATGTTTTTTTACGACAATGGTTTCATAGTCATCATTGGACTTTTATATTTATTTTTATTAAAAAAAAATTTTTTTAGAGTACCCAATTCATTTTTTCCAATTAAGGGACAATTTAGCATGTTCAATCCACCTACCCTGCACATCTTTGAGTTGTGGGGGCGAAACCACGCAAACACGGGGAGAATGTGCAAACTCCACACGGACAGTGACCCAGAGCCGGGATCGAACCTGGGACCTTGGCGCCGTGAGGCTGCAGTGCTAACCCACTGCGCCACCGTCCTGCCCTTTCATTTTTTAATTTCTGACTAACAGAAGCAGTAATTTCAAAGTCAAGTCAACGTAGAGGATCCGTCTCCTGTGAATTAGTTTACTGTCCTACTGTTGGGATAGTAGCAGCCTGGGCATCCTGCAAGAAAGAAGAACAGCATGATTTTCTCCATCTCAGCACATCCCAATTTGCTGTTCAGTCAATGAAGTACTTTTTGAAGCTCCGTGACTGTTGCATTGTAGTAAACATGGCATTCTCTGTGAGCATAGAAAAGTCCCACAAACAGCAGTTAGATACGAACATACAAATTAGAAGCAGGAATAGGCCACCCGGCCCTTCGAGCCTGTTCCGCCATTCAATAAAACCATGGATGGTCTGATTGTGACCTGATGCCTAACCCGATAACCTTTCACCCCCTTGTTAATCAAGAATCTACAGGGGGATCACGTGATGTGAGCTGCGTTTTCGCAAACTCCGGTTCTGCTCATCTTTCAATCTTTGTTTTTATCCTTGTGCAAATCTCTTTGGGGTTTTTTTCCGTTTACGTGGCTTTTACTATGTACTGAGATGTGTTGGTCAATGTTTCAGCACCTTTGAGTTGAGACAATAAGCTTTAATCCTCGTTGATTCGTAGTGACTGGAGGGGGTTGGGGTGGGGGCCTAGTCTTGTGGCGCAGTTGCCTTTGAGGTTTCCCGCCATGCCGATACGGTTCACACCGACTGATGATGGCTGCTGGTGAAGAAGGTGATCCGTCTGATAGTCTTGTCCCCGCTGTGTAGGACGTTAAAGCCCAATTTCAAGAGTTGTGAGGCAGCTTTCTGGAGGCTGTGGAGGCACACAAGGAGGTTCCTGTAGTAGAGGGGGAACTATCTCTGGTGGAAGCCTGCCTCAGCACGGTCGGGTTCCTGTTGCATGGCCTGTCATCCATCCTAAGAGGTTCGGGTGAGGACGAAGGGGAACCCCTCCCCCCATGCTGGAGCCTAGGTCGTTGGCCTCCTGGGCTCGGTCGAGTCGGCATGTTGGAAGTAATGAGGTTCGTGTTCCAATCCTGAAATCCTTGGAAAATCCGGGAGAGTGCTCTCCGTTTCAGATCCTACTCTATCCAAAATGTCTACCTTCTTCATGCGCCAGTGGAATGGTCTTTATCCTGATTATGACCTCATTCCTCAGTTGTTACCCTGGACTTTACTCTCTGATTACCATGTTGTTGTCTGTTAATATTGTCAATTTATCTGTTTACAGAGAAGTAAATATTGCGGGTATGATGACCTGCAGGGTGGGTTATCCTGATTTAATAAGGTCTCCCTCTTTGACTATTCTAACTGAGTCAGAGCTCTTGTGAGTGAAGCCAATCTGAATATCCTCTATTTAGTGGTAGGTGGTGTGTGTAATGGGCTGGTCCATCCCAAGAGGGTTTCTTTTTTCTCTTTTCCTGATGGGGCATGGAATGCTGGTCCTGTTGTTGGTTTGTGTATTGGGTGGTTTGAGGGGGTTGGGGGGGAGGTGCCCTGTCCTGTACGGGACCAAACTAGCTCAGCTTCGGAGGGGTGCAAGGACTAGGGTGTCACGTGAGTCCTTGGAGACAGTTCTCCAATCTGCTTTTACGGAGATGCTGGGCCAGGCCAGGCTCAGCATCGTGGTCAGTATCCTGTTGCTCGTTGGACCGGGGTACCTTGTGGGTGTCATGGGGAAGTTCGATGTGGGTAGGTCCACATCTGGAGAGATGAAAATTGGGAAAGGGTCCAAAGGTGTGTCCAATAATTATCCAGGATTCATCTGGCATTATTTGTTCCCAATTATGTAATGACTATTGTTTTGTGCTGGACTTGTTGTACATTGACACCTATAACTATTTTTCTGCTTTTGTTCGTTTGATCCAAATCTTTTATAAAACTTTGAAAATCCCAATAAATAGACATTTAAAAAAAAATCAAGAATCTACCTAGATCTGTCTTAAATACATTCTTAGACTTTGCTTCCATCGCCTTGTGAGGAAGAGATTCCAAAGATTCATGACCCTCCGAGTGAACAGAATTCTCCTCATCACTGTCTCAAATGAGCAACTACTTATTTTTAAACAGTGACCCCTGGTTTTATATTCTCCCACAAAAGGAAACATCCTCTCCACACTCACCCTTTCAGGGCCCCTCGGGATATCTTAAAGATATCAATCAAGTCACGTCTTACTCTTCTAAACTCCAGTGAATACAAGCCCAACCTCTCCAACCTTTCCTCATAAGACAACACGCCCGTTCCGGGTATCAGTCTCGTGAACCTTCTCTGAACTGCTTCCAACACATTTACATCTTTCCTTAAATAAGGAGACCAATACTGTATATAGTACTCCAGGGGCATCATTCTCCGACCCCCCGCCGGGTCGGAGAATGGCCGTAGGCCGCCGTGAATCCTGCCCCCGCCGAAGTCTCCGGTACCGGAGATTGGGCGGGGGCGGGAATCGGGCCGCGCCGGTTGGCGGGACCCCCCGCTGGATTCTCCGGCCCGGATGGGCCAAAGTCCCGCCCAGAAATTGCCTGTCCCGCCGGCGTAAATCAAACCTGGTATTTACCGGCGGGACCAGGCAGCGTGGGCGGGCTCCGGGGTCCTGGGGGGGGGGGGGGGGCGCGGGGCGATCTGACCCCGGGGGGTGCCCCCACGGTGGCCTGGCCCGCGATCGGGGCCCACCGATCCGCGGGCGGGCCTGTGCCATGGGGGAACTCTTTCCCTTCCGCCTCCGCTACGGCCTCCACCATGGCGGAGGCGGAAGAGACTCTCCCCACTGCGCATGCGCGGGAAACTGACAGCAGCCGCTGACGCTCCCGCGCATGCGCCGGGAAACTGTCAGCGGCCGCTGACGCAACCGCGCATGCGCCGCATTTCTGCGCCAGCTGGCGGGGAAACAAACGCCATTTCCGCCAGCTGGCGGGGCGGAAATCCCTCCGGCGCGGCCTAGCCCCTCAATGTTGGGGCTAGGCCGCCAAAGATGCGGAGCATTCCGCACCTTTGGTCCGGCGCGATGCCCGCCTGATTGGCGCCGTGTTTGGCGCCAGTCGGCGGACATCGCGCCGTTGTTGAGAATTTCGCCCCAGGTGTGGACTCACCACTGCCCTGTACAACTGAGGCACAACTTCCCTACTTTTGTAATGAATTCCCTTCACAATAAGCAATAGTATTCTATCAGCTTTCTTAATTACTTGCTGTGTCTGTATAACTCACCTTTTGTAATTCATGCAATATGACACCCAGATCCCTCTAGGTTCTCAGGGCTCTGAAATCTCTCACCATTTCAATAGCAGGTTTCTTTCTTATTCTTTCTGCCAAAATGGGCAATTTCACATTTTCTCACATTATTCTCCATTTGCCAGATCTTTGCCCACTCATTTAACCTATCTCTATTCCTTTGTATCTTCCTCATGTCCTCTTCACAATTCACTTTCTTTACCGATCTGTGAGTCATCAACAAATTTCACAACCGTACCTTCAGCCCCTTCTCCGAGTCATTTATACAAATTGCAAAAAGTTGAGGCACGTCACTCGTTACATTCTGCCAATCAGAAAAAGACCCTGCTCTCTGTTTTCTGTTATCTGGCCATCTATTCTATGCTCTGAGTGCTCTAAACCAGGGTTTTTCAAAGTGCAGATCATGGTTCCCGAGTCACTGTCTGTAGGGTCACCAAGTGATCAGTCTCGCCATTTCCACGGTGGTCTCAATCGCGGGAGAAGTGCTCAACGGCTGGTAACGTCTTGACATGAGATTGAGAATGGCTGCCGCTGCCGGCCTTTTATTTTTTTTAAATAATATTTTATTGAAAATTTTTGGTCAACCAACACAGTACATTGTGCATCCTTTACACAACATTATAACAATACAGATAATAATGACCTTTTTTATTTAAACAAGAACAAAAGAAAACAACAACAAATAAATAAATATTAAATAACAAAAATAAAAACTAGCCCTAATTGGCAACTGCCTTGTCTCAGGCCACACACCCCCCCCCCCCCCCACCCCCCACCCCCCAAGTTCTGGGCTGCTGCTGCTGCCTTCTTTGTTCTCCCCTATCTATCTTTCCGCAAGATATTCGACGAACGGTTGCCACCGCCTTGTAAACCCTTGAGCCGACCCCCTTAGGACGAACTTAATCCGCTCTAACTTTATGAACCCCGCCATATCATTTATCCAGGTCTCCACCCCCGGGGGCTTGGCTTCTTTCCACATTAGCAATATTCTGCGCCGGGCTACTAGGGACGCAAAGGCCAAAACATCGGCCTCTTTCGCCTCCTGCACTCCCGGCTCTTGTGCAACCCCAAATATAGCCAACCCCCAGCTTGGTTCGACCCGGACTCCTACTACTTTCGAAAGCACCTTTGTCACCCCCATCCAAAACCCCTGTAGTGCCGGGCATGACCAAAACATATGGGTATGATTCGCTGGGCTTCTCGAGCACCTCGCACACCTATCCTCCACCCCAAAAAATTTACTGAGCCGTGTTCCAGTCATATGTGCCCTGTGTAATACCTTAAACTGAATCAGGCTTAGCCTGGCGCACGAGGACGACGAGTTTACCCTGTTTAGGGCATCTGCCCACATCCCCTCCTCAATCTCCTCCCCTAGCTCTTCTTCCCATTTCCCTTTTAGTTCGTCCATCATAGTCTCCCCTTCGTCTCTCATTTCCCTATATATATCCGACACCTTACCGTCCCCCACCCATTTCTTTGAGATGACTCTGTCCTGCACCTCTTGTGTCGGGAGCTGCGGGAATTCCCTCACCTGCTGCCTCGCAAAAGCCCTCAATTGCATGTACCTGAATGCATTCCCTTGGGGCAACCCATATTTCTCGGTCAGCGCTCCCAGACTCGCAAACTTCCCATCCACAAATAGATCTTTCAATTGCGTTATACCTGCTCTTTGCCACATTCCATATCCCCCATCCATTCCCCCCGGGGCAAACCTATGGTTGTTTCTTATCGGGGACCCCCCCAGTGCTCCGGTCTTTCCCCTATGTCGTCTCCACTGTCCCCAAATCTTCAGTGTAGCTACCACCACCGGACTCGTGGTATAGTTCCTTGGTGAGAACGGCAATGGGGCTGTCACCATAGCCTGCAGGCTGGTCCCCCTACAGGACGCCCTCTCTAATCTCTTCCACGCCGCTCCTTCCTCCTCTCCCATCCACTTACTCACCATTGAAATATTAGCGGCCCAATAATACTCACTTAGGCTCGGTAGTGCCAGCCCCCCCCTATCCCTACTACGCTGTAAGAATCCCTTCCTCACTCTCGGAGTCTTCCCGGCCCAAACAAAACCCATAATACTCTTTTCTATCCTTTTGAAAAAAGCCTTCGTGATCACCACCGGGAGACACTGAAACACAAAAAGGAATCTCGGGAGGACCACCATCTTAACTGCCTGCACCCTCCCTGCCATTGACAATGCTACCATGTCCCATCTCTTGAAATCTTCCTCCATCTGTTCCACCAACCGCGTCAAATTTAGCCTGTGCAATGTGCCCCAATTCTTAGCTATCTGGATCCCCAGGTAACGAAAGTCTCTTGTTACCTTCCTCAACGGTAGGTCTTCTATTTCTCTACTCTGCTCCCCTGGATGCACCACAAACAGCTCACTCTTTCCCATGTTCAATTTATACCCTGAAAAATCCCCAAACTCCCCAAGTATCCGCATTATTTCTGGCATCCCCTCCGCTGGATCCGCCACATATAGTAGCAGATCATCCGCATATAAAGATACCCGGTGTTCTTCTCCTCCCCTAAGTATTCCCCTCCATCCATTGGAACCTCTCAGCGCTATCGCCAGGGGCTCAATCGCCAGTGCAAACAGTAATGGGGACAGAGGACATCCCTGCCTTGTCCCTCTGTGGAGCCGAAAATATGCCGATCCCCATCCATTCGTGACCACACTCGCCACTGGGGCCCTATACAACAGCTGCACCCATCTAACATACCCCTCTCCAAACCCAAATCTCCTCAACACCTCCCACAGATAATCCCACTCCACTCTATCAAATGCTTTCTCGGCATCCATCGCCACTACTATCTCCGTTTCACCCTCTGGTGGGGCCATCATCATTACGCCTAACAACCTCCGTATGTTCGTGTTCAGCTGTCTCCCCTTCACAAACCCAGTTTGGTCCTCATGAACCACCCCCGGGACACATTCCTCTATTCTCATTGCCATTACCTTGGCCAAGACCTTGGCATCTACATTGAGGAGGGAGATTGGTCTGTAGGACCCGCATTGTAGCGGATCCTTTTCCTTCTTTAAAAGAAGCGATATCGTTGCTTCTGACATAGTCGGGGGCAGTTGTCCCCTTTCCTTTGCCTCGTTGAAGGTCCTCGTCAGTAGCGGGGCGAGCAAGTCCAAATATTTTCTGTAAAATTCAACTGGGAATCCGTCCGGTCCCGGGGCCTTTCCCGTCTGCATGTTCCTAATTCCTTTCACCACTTCTTCTACCGTGATCTGTGCTCCCAATCCCATCCTTTCCTGCTCTTCCACCTTGGGAATTTCCAGCCGATCCAAAAACTCCATCATTCTCTCCCTCCCATCCGGGGGTTGAGCTTCATACAATTTTTTATAAAATGTCTTGAACACTTCATTCACTCTCTCCGCTCCCCGCTCCGTCTCTCCATCTTCGTCTCTCACCCCCCCTATTTCCCTCGCTGCTCCCCTTTTCCTCAATTGGTGTGCCAGCAATCTGCTCGCCTTCTCTCCATATTCATACTGTACACCCTGCGCCTTCCTCCATTGTGCCTCTGCAGTGCCTGTGGTCAGCAAGTCAAATTCCACATGCAGCCTTTGCCTTTCCCTATACAGTCCCTCCTCCGGTGCTTCCGCATACTGTCTGTCCACCCTCAAAAGTTCTTGCAACAACCGCTCCCGTTCCTTACTCTCCTGCTTCCCTTTATGTGTCCTTATTGATATCAGCTCCCCCCTAACCACCGCCTTCAACGCCTCCCAGACCACTCCCACCTGAACCTCCCCATTGTCATTGAGTTCCAAGTACTTTTCAATGCATCCCCTCACCCTTAAGCACACCCCCTCATCCGCCATTAGTCCCATATCCATTCTCCAGGGTGGACGCCCTCTTGTTTCCTCCCCTATCTCCAAGTCTACCCAGTGTGGGGCATGATCCGAAATGGCTATAGCCGTATATTCCGTTCCCCTCACCCTCGGGATCAATGCCCTACCCAACACAAAAAAGTCTATGCGTGAATAGACTTTATGGACATAGGAGAAAAACGAGAACTCCTTACTCCTAGGTCTACTGAATCTCCACGGGTCCACCCCTCCCATCTGCTCCATAAAATCCTTAAGCACCTTGGCTGCTGCCGGCCTCCTACCAGTCCTGGACTTCGACCTATCCAGCCTTGGTTCCAACACCGTGTTAAAGTCTCCCCCCATTATCAGCTTTCCGGTCTCTAGGTCTGGGATGCGTCCTAGCATTCGCCTCATAAAATTGGCATCGTCCCAATTCGGGGCATACACGTTTACCAACACCACCATCTCTCCCTGTAATTTGCCACTCACCATCACGTATCTGCCCCCGTTATCCGCCACTATAGTCTTTGCCTCGAACATTACCCGCTTCCCCACTAATATAGCCACCCCCCTGTTTTTCGCATCCAGCCCCGAATGGAACACCTGCCCTACCCATCCTTTGCGCAACCTAACCTGATCTATCAGTTTCAGGTGCGTTTCCTGTAACATGACCACATCTGCTTTAAGTTTCTTAAGGTGTGCGAGTACTCGTGCCCTCTTTATCGGCCCGTTAAGCCCCCTCACGTTCCACGTGATCAGCCGAGTTGGGGGGCTTCCCACCCCCCCCCCCCTTGCCGGTTAGCCATCATCTTTTTCCAGCTTCTCGCCCAGTTCCCACGCGGCTGTATTTCTCCCAGACGGTGCCCCCCCGCCCATCCTTTCCCGCACCCACTCCCCCCTTTCCCCAGCAGCAGCAACCCAGTAATTCCCCCCTCCCCCCCCCCCCGCTAGACCCCCCGCTAGCATAATTACTCCCCCCATGTTGCTCCCAGAAGTCAGCAAACTCTGGCTGACCTCGGCTTCCCCCCGTGATCACGGCTCGCCCCGTGCGGTGCCCCCTCCTTCCTGCTTCTCTATTCCCGCCATAATTATCATAGCGCGGGAACCAAGCCCGCGCCTCTCCCTCGGCCCCGCCTCCCATGGCCAACGCCCCATCTCCTCTCCCTCCCCCCCTCCCCCCATCACCACCTGTGGGAGAAAGAAAAGTTACCATACCGCAGGATTAATCATACAATCCCTCTTCGCCCCCCCCCCCCCCCACTCATCCCACCACTTTGTCCAAACGTTCATTTTCGTAGTCCAATCATTCCAATTTTTCTTCTACAATAAAAGTCCACGCTTCATCCGCCGTCTCAAAGTAGTGGTGCCTCCCTTGATATGTGACCCACAGTCTTGCCGGTTGCAGCATTCCAAACTTTATCTTTTTTTTGTGAAGTACCGCTTTGGCCCGATTAAAGCTCGCCCTCCTTCTCGCCACCTCCGCACTCCAATCTTGATAGACGCGGATCACCGCGTTCTCCCATTTACTACACCGAGTTTTCTTCGCCCATCTAAGGACCATTTCTCTATCCTTAAAACGGAGAAATCTCACCACTATGGCTCTGGGAGCTTCTCCTGCTCTCGGTCCTCGCACCATAACTCGGTATGCTCCCTCCACCTCCAACGGACCCGTCGGGGCCTCCACTCCCATTAACGAGTGCAGCATCGTGCTCACATATGCCCCGACGTCCGCCCCCTCCACACCTTCAGGAAGGCCAAGAATCCTCAAGTTGTTCCTCCTTGCGTTATTTTCCAGTGCCTCCAACCTCTCCACAGATCGTTTCTGGTGTGCCTCCTGTATCTCCGACTTCACCACCAGGCCCTGTATGTCGTTTTCATTCTCTGCTGCTTTCGCCTTCACGACCCGAAGCTCCTGCTCCTGGGTCTTTTGTTCCTCTTTCAGCCCTTCAATCGCCTGTAATATCGGGGCCAACAACTCTTTCTTCATTTCCTTTTTTATCTCCTCTACGCAGCGTTTCAAAAACTCTTGTTGTTCAGGGCCCCATATGAAACTGCCACCTTCCGACGCCATCTTGGTTTCTGCTTGCCTTCCTTGCCGTTGTTCCAAAGGATCCGCTGCAATCCGGCCACTTTCCTCTCCTTTTTCCATCCGTGTCCAGGGGGAACACCCTTCTGGTTTACCGCACGGTGTTTTCAGCCGTTAAAATTGCCGTTGGGGCTCCTATCAAGAGCCCAAAAGTCCGTTTCACAGGGAGCTGCCGAAACGTGCGACTCAGCTGGTCATCGCCGCACCCGGAACCGCTGCCGCCTTTTAAATGAAAATAAATGAGGCTGAATGGAGTTTTCCAGCCAGAGGCGACAGCAGAAAGCAGGTCACGTGCCCAGCACATGCACCTGACGACAAGCCCTCCATGTACCTGCTTTTGTCGCCAAATCACATAGCAGAGTTGCTTCCATTTTTCAGCTGCTGGCACGAGGTCTGTAAAGATAGATCATTTTCTTAAAAGTAAGAGACAGCCAGAGGCTCAAGTAGTGTGCCTACTGGACAGGATCTCACAACAGAATCTGGTGGAGAGAGCTGCTCATGAGAGTCCAGGACAGGTCAGAGCAGTGCTAGTGTTAGCTCTGCACAGAGCTCCAGGGCCTCTGGTTAACAGCCTACAAAGAAGAAACTTAACTCAGGAACAAAGCAGGATAAAGATGATTTCTTGAGGTATGGTTGTTGTCAGTTGTGCCAATGCAAATAAGGATGCAAAGCCCATGTGTGTTATATGCAGGGTAGTACTGGAAAATGAGAGAAGTTTTAGATTTTAAATCAGAAGTGGTGGGTGAAAATTTCCTTTTGAGGTTGAGACTCCAGAGTCAGTTCTTAACTTAGAGGTGACTCTAAATTAAAAGACTAGGCTTCTGTAGCTGACTGCGCTGCTGTTTTAATGTGATACCACATTAAAAACACACCAAAAGCCCATGAGGCTGTCAGCATTCTGGAGTAGCATCTCCCAGGAGTATCCAGTGCTGAGTAAAACAAGCATTTTGTTGCGATTGCCCGTCATGATGATGCAAGGGTCGATTTTCCATTTCAAAAAGATGTAGACCACACAAACGAACTGTCTGATGTCGGCACTGATAGACGCATTGCCCTCTCCTCCTTTAAATCTGATTCAAGTGAGATCGTGAGGACCAAGCAACCTCCCCTTTCGCATAAAAGGTAAGCGAATGAGGCCTGCGTTGCGAAGGGTGGCCGGCATGAGCCCCAAAGGTCAGCAGGTTGGCAAAAGCGGGTCCTGGGGGAAAAAGTTTGAAAAACACTGCTCTAAACCAGCAAGAGTAGGTATGGAAAGAAACAAAGTGACACTCATGTCAAAGTCTATTATCTCAGCATTGAGCATGTTATTTAAACACAATGGTAGGGCAAACAGTCTCCAGGATCCATTTTTAAAATCCTCTATGAACTACAGCAAACATATCTCATGACCTAAACTACAGCAAAGTCTCCTGTTCGAAACAGGATTATCTCGGCACAGTGCACTGAGTTGAGGATAGTTACATAATACAAACGTATTATCGCTCCACAAAATGCAATGAGTGCACGGTAATTACATGATTAAAAATGATCTGCGTAAAATCAATCGCAGTCTCTTGCAAAATTGCAGTCTCCAGGTGTGATTGAAGGTTAATAATCCAGACATCTCTTTCTGGCCAGGAATAGTGGTGTCACTGTATGCAGCTGGAAAGAAAAAAAACTTTTATTCCCTTGAGGGCTAATTGACTGAGTTATTTTGTAGGGTGTTGGCGCTAATGCTGAGTGTATGCAACATGCCCTCACACATAAGCCCAGGTAGCCTTAATAATTCATCATCCTCCAAGCGGGAACACTGAGGCTTTCACTTGAATAGCCAGAGGCAAAGCTTTTGAAAAAATTGAATGTGTATAGAATGTGTTCTGAAATCCTCCTGCTTTACATTAGGGAATGTATGGGGAGGCATTGAATTTAATGTGAACATAAAGCAGTGTTATTGAGAATATTTTCCGGCTCTATCATATTTGATGTGTCATGATGAAAATATTTAAGTTACTCAAATCCCCAAGTACCAGCAGGGACTCAGTGAGAAGCATTCTTACCTGCAAATCAGATGGTCGTTGGTTTGAGTCCTACTCCAGAGACTTAGATGTAAAATACAGGCTGATGCCCTATCTGCCCTCTCAGGTGGATGTAGAAGATCCCATGGCATTTTACAAAGAGATGGGGAGACCTCCTTGATGTCTTGGCCAACATTTATCCATAGAGCCAAGATCACTGAAAAAGAAACATTGCTTTTTCTGGGAGCTTGCTGTGCAGCTTGTGTTGCCCTATTATGTATTTTCTTTTATTACCTTTTCTTCCCATGTACTTAATGATCTGTTGAGCTGCTCGCAGAAAAATACTTTTCACTGTACCTCGGTACATGTGACAATAAACAAATCCAATCCAATCCAACATGTTACCTATATTATAACGGTGATCGCGCTTCAAAAGTACTGTTTTGGATCTTAAGCGGTAAATGGCACTGTGCAAATGTAAGTTCTTTTCTTCTTTCCTTAATTTTTCAAAAAAATATTTTTTATTCTCCTTTTTCACATTTTCTCTCAAATGTACACCCAACAATGAACAATAATCAGTAACGAATGCAATGTCAATCCCCATATCAATAACAACGATCCCATCCTCCCACCAAACCCCAAACATTAGCCTGCATGTTAATTTAAACAAATGACAAAAAGGAATCAGGAATCACCCATAGTCACCATTAACACATACAGTCCCCCTCCCCCCAACCCTCCCAGCTCCCACCCCCCCCCCAATCTTCGATGTGATCCAATTATCAAAAGTGCATAATGAATGACGGCCATGAATTGTAGAACCCCTCCATCCTTCCCCTCAGTTCAAATTTGACCTATTCAAGCGTCAGGAATTCCAGCAGGTCCCCCCGCCACACCAGGGCACAGGGTAGAGAGGTTGCTCTCCATCCCAACAGGATCCGTCTTTGGTCGATCAATGAGGCAAAGGCTACAACATCTATTCTTCTTTCCTTCACAATAAATGTCACCTTGGCTCGGTTGTCAGTGATCTCAACCGTGGCAGAAGATGTGGGTTCAACACTTATATGAGAGCTTGAGTTAAATAAGGCCGACTCTCCGGTACAGGGCTGTGGGTACCTCGAAAGGTGAACTGAATCTGCACGATCAAGGGCACATCTTTCAAAGAAAAGTGGTCCGAACCAACAGTCCTCCCTCAAATCCTAATCTGAACCGCAAGTCTAGTTATTCTACAATTCCTAAGGCCATCCAAAGGGAAAATATCAAGGCGAGGACAGTCATCCATACAGCCAAAAACAACAAACATTTATTCAATATTTAAGCAATCTGGTGATAGCACTTTTGATAGCAACTGATACTTTCCCAGTTTGGGAAAACGTAACAAAAGTCTCGTCTGTGAAGTGACAAGATTCTCACACGTGTAACAAAAGGAAACAATTTGTCATGTTTGAAATTGTTTGTTACGTTGCTTCAAGCGATAAATAAGCAAATACACAAATAAAGTTCAAAAGCAACAGTTTTTACTAAATGAGAGTCATGTTTAGACATGCTGCTTCATACTTCTCTTGATTACCCTAGTGGAATGACATAAAATCGCAGATCTGCGATCAGAGATATAATGGAAAAAATAAGCAATAACAATACATCAGGATTCAATCATTGAAATCTTCCAATCATTAAGATTTATGTCTGAAAATAATTTGAAATGATTTAGAGCCACATTGACCTTAAGGACAAATTTAACTTAGACTTGGGCCGCACGTGGCACAGTGGTTAGCACTGCTGCCTCACGGCGCCAAGAGCCGGATTTGAATCCCGGCCCTGGGTCACGGTCCGTGTGGAGTTTGCACATTCTCCCCATGTCTGCGTGGGTCTCACCCCCCCACGACCCAAAGATGTGCAGGGTAGGTGGATTGGCCACGCTAAATTGCCCCTTAATTGGAAACATTAAAAAATTTATTTTTAAAAACGTACTTCGACTTGGTTCCCCTGGTCCCATGTGAGACAATGAGCAGCAAGACTCTGCTACTAGCCCTGGTCCATCGCAATGATCCAACTCACGTAGTGTCCCGCTCCTGAAGGTCCTTCTTAAATATACTTTATCAGGTCTTATTTGCCTGGCCCTTTCCTCTTCATCCATCTGACGGGGCCCAGGATAAGTTCATCCTCAAAAATATGAAAATAAGCATTAAAATAGGAAACTAGAGTGAACCATTTTAAGCTGTTCTGAATCAGCCGATCCTTAGTAAGACAGGCCTCAGTGGACCTGACCTCACACAGGACCCGCAGCTGCCCTGTCTTGGATGCAAAATCCCCATTCCTCTTCTTTACTATTGGTGTTAAGTTATGAAGACCAGGGTCCGTAACAATGGTGCTTGAATTTCCCCCAGTGTGTATAACTTTCCCGGGACAGTAGGACTCTGCTCTAAGTTAGAGTTTCCATTCTGTGGCCGGGGTGGCGGGTTCGCCCCCGCTGTAGATTTGGTGAGCCATCCCAATCACCACTGAGTACTGATGGATGCTAACAGCAGGCAGGGCTGGAAAATCTCCATGTTCTCTTTACCCAGACACCCAGTCTGTAGTATCAAACTTTGTACTGTCATGTAACCAGATCACTTTAGCGTATTTCATGACTTAACGTGCAACTGTTACACCAGTAATCCAACCTTAGCTCACCTGCTTTGAGAGTGCTGCAATTTAGGACTCGAGAGTCGCGATCCAATGGAAAAGTTTCTACGTGTGATTTCAGGTGAGTTTGGCCGAATGTTTCTCTCCCGCTGTCGGTGAGTTCCCCATCGCTATCTAACCACAGGGCCCCGGGGAGATCCACGCCGGGCGAACCCACACTTAAGATTTTTTTCATCACTGGGGAGCTGAACACGCTGGCCAGACCAGCTCCTCAGAGATCGGGCCACCATTTTGAAAGGGTGCCCCGACTTCCAAGTGAGCTTGAGGACCCTCATACACCCCCACCCACGGGCAATGTCACCCCCCATACACATGGGCATTGCCACCCCGCCCTCCAACTGAGGACACCCTGCGTGAGGTCGCTGAGAGGCCTCCCTTTTCAAGCCTTCCTACACCCCCTTTAGGCCCCCCCCCACCCCCTTCCAGGACCCCCACCAGTCACCCCCAATGTTCCGGAGGCCCCTTCAAACCCACCCTTCACCAGCCCCCCCCCCCCCACCCCATCTTTCATACCTCCCTCACTCCTCCTTTCATGGGCTTGGCACCCCCTCGGCCCTGACCCTCGGAGGTGCCACCCTTCACCTTGGCACTGCCAGGCTGGCACATATAATACCACATATAAAAACTACATGAAGATGGCAGAGATGCATTTCGCAAAAAAGTTATACTTCGAGTAGTAAATTGCAGAGCATCACTTGATCCATGAAGTCACTGAATCACCTTTTTTGAAAGGTCAAAATTGTGATATAATGCTTCTCACGTCAACCTCTGTGTCTTTTATCTTTGCACCGGTACTAGTTTACAGATGGAGCAGAATTAGCAAACAGTATTTCGGTCTGTAACCATTGTCAGCATC
The DNA here is from genome assembly GCF_047496885.1 of Scyliorhinus torazame. NCBI lineage: Eukaryota > Metazoa > Chordata > Chondrichthyes > Carcharhiniformes > Scyliorhinidae > Scyliorhinus > Scyliorhinus torazame. The sequence continues at coordinate 12,378,886 of NC_092721.1, read as the reverse complement.
AGCACGGTTGCGTGGGTTCTTAAACCTACTTAAATGTGCAAGACTAGGTCCTGCCCAAATTGCGATGCCTCACAAGGTCTGGGTAGATCTCACAAGGCGTACCAGCCATCGGAAAGCCTGGGGGAGGCCTCACCTGGCATCTACCGTCCACATCGCGCCCCCATTCGAGTGGGACGCAGCCGGTAGATCGCGCCCTATATCTATGAAATAAAAATCGCTTATTGTCATAGCTACTAGACAAAGTCTGTGTCTTTTAACTTTGCACCGGTAATAATTTACAGTTGGAGCAAAATTATCAAACAGTATTTCAGCCTATAACCATTGGGCAAAAAGGAAATCTATACCTCCGCCTGATGCACTTGTACTGGAACATGTACCGGTCAACCTGCAAGATGTCAGATGTCATCAATCTCCAAGGGACTGGGAAAAGATAATTGTGACAGATCATTGGAGATCAAAAACAGATGATGCGAGAAAGATTCAGTAGGTCTGACAGGATCTGTGGTGAGAGAAAGGGGGTTAATATGCTGGATTTTCCTGCAGGTTTCTGAGCTTCACTGACAGATTGTGTGAGACACAGTCATTCATTGCGATTTTCCCCAGAGAGACAACAGACTCAAAGTTGGGGGACCAATCGGCTGGAGGGCTTCAAAATAGAGGCACCCTCTCTCTAATTGTTTTTGAATTGAAACTAAAAATGTGTTTTGCAGCCATGGCGTCTTTTGCAGTGTGGGGGTGGGGGGATGTTTGAGGGGGGAGGATGTTTGGGGGGGGGGCATCACTGCTGCAGCACCCAGGCGGGTCGGAGGGGTATATAAGCCTGCACAGTGTTGATCTCAATACCCAATTCCCCCCCACCCTTCATCTGCTGACACGAGGCCAGTCCCAACCACCTAAACGGCTCCCCGCTGCCTTAGATGGCCCCCACAGCCAGACCACCCATCTGCCATGGGTGTATGGGCAACCTCCATGAAAATGGCCTGGGGAAGATGGAGAAGGACATCCCAGCTGGTGGTGCTATTTTTTTAGCTTCCATTGCCTCTGATCCCAGTTCAGGTTGTGGACCTGAAACGTTAACTCTGTTTCTCTCTCCACGGATGCTGTCTAACCTGCTGAGTTTTTCCAGCATGATCCGTTTTTTATTTCAGATTTTAAGCACCTGCAGTATTTTGCTATCATGGCATGGTTGAGGATGATGTAGATAACATCAAGTTCAGCAAAATTATTTTCCTTGTGGATTAACGTCAGAGCCAGCACAAATACAACAATCTACCTCCCCTCCCCCCACAAACCTATCTCTATCATGTGGGAATACCTTTAAGAAATGGGTGTTTATAAATAGGTATGTATATAAATATCTGTAGTGACAGTACCTTTAAGAAATGGGTGTTTATTACTGCAGTGATGTCAGAGAGTGGGTGGAGCTGGGCTGTCTGTCAGATTTTTACTTTTGTTTTAGGCTGTTTGCTGCATGGTGTGTTTTAGTTTTGTTTTCAGAGCTGGATAGCTGCAGTCACAGCCAGAAGGTGTATTAGAGTCTCCCTCTGGAATCTAATGAATGTAAATCGATCCTTTGGTGATTTAAAACTAATAAATGCTCTCAGTCAGTTTTTTTTTAAGCCTTCTGGCTGTTGTTTGGGAAGTTATTAAGGATTACTTAGTGTTGTATTCTTTTGGGGTTGTATTTGAATTGATGGTTGCTAAGATGTTCACTGTATGTTTTAAAAAGGTTAAACTGAGTTCATAGAATAAACATTGTTTTGCTTTAGAACATAGAACATAGAAAAATACAACACAGAACAGGCCCTTCGGCCCACGATGTTGTGCCGAACCTTTGTCCTAGATTAATCATAGATTATCATTGAATTTACAGTGCAGAAGGAGGCCATTCGGCCCTTTGAGTCTGCACCGGCTCTTGGAAAGAGCACCCTACCCAAACTCAACACTTCCACCCAACACCAAGGGCAATTTGGACATTAAGGGCAATTTATCATTGGCCAATTCACCTAACCCGCACATCTTTGGACTGTGGGAGGAAACCGGAGCACCCGGAGGAAACCCACGCAGACACGGGGAGGACGTGCAGACTCCGCACAGACAGTGACCCAAGCCGGAATCGAACCTGGGACCCTGGAGCTGTGAAGCAATTGTGCTATCCACAATGCTACCGTGCTGCCCTTGAGAACAAATAAATCTACACTATCATTTTACTGTAATCCATGTACCTATCCAATAGCTGCTTGAAGGTCCCTAATGTTTCCGACTCAACTACTTCCACAGGCAGTGCATTCCATGCCCCCACTACTCTCTGGGTAAAGAACCTACCTCTGATATCCCTCCTATATCTTCCACCTTTCACCTTAAATTTATGTCCCCTTGTAATGGTTTGTTCCACCCGGGGAAAAAGTCTCTGACTGTCTACTCTATCTATTCCCCTGATCATCTTATAAACCTCTATCAAGTCGCCCCTCATCCTTCTCCGTTCTAATGAGAAAAGGCCTAGCACCCTCAACCTTTCCTCGTAAGACCTACTCTCCATTCCAGGCAACATCCTGGTAAATCTTCTTTGCACCTTTTCCAAAGCTTCCACATCCTTCCTAAAATGAGGCGACCAGAACTGTACACAGTACTCCAAATGTGGCCTTACCAAAGTTTTGTACAGCTGCATCATCACCTCACGGCTCTTAAATTCAATCCCTCTGTTAATGAACGCGAGCACACCATAGGCCTTCTTCACAGCTCTATCCACTTGAGTGGCAACTTTCAAAGATGTATGAACATAGACCCCAAGATCTCTCTGCTCCTCCACATTGCCAAGAACTCTACCGTTAACCCTGTATTCCGCATTCATATTTGTCCTTCCAAAATGGACAACCTCACACTTTTCAGGGTTAAACTCCATCTGCCACTTCTCAAAGCCCAGCTCTGCATCCTATCTATGTCTCTTTGCAGCCAACAACAGCCCTCCTTACTATCCACAACTCCACCGATCTTCGTATCGTCTGCAAATTTACTGACCCACCCTTCAACTCCCTCATCCAAGTCATTAATGAAAATCACAAACAGCAGAGGACCCAGAACTGATCCCTGCGGTACGCCACTGGTAACTGGGATCCAGGCTGAATATTTGCCATCCACCACCACTCTCTGACTTCTATCGGTTAGCCAGTTCGTTATCCAACTGGCCAAATTTCCCACTATCCCATGCCTCCTTACTTTCTGCATAAGCCTACCATGGGGAACTTTATCAAATGCCTTACTAAAATCCATGTACACTACATCCACTGCTTTACCTTCATCCACATGCTTGGTCACCTCCTCAAAGAATTCAATAAGATTTGTAAGGCAAGACCTACCCCTCACAAATCCGTGCTGACTATCCCTAATCAAGCAGTGTCTTTCCAGATGCTCAGAAATCCTATCCTTCAGTACCCTTTCCATTACTTTGCCTACCACCGAAGTAAGACTAACTGGCCTGTAATTCCCAGGGTTATCCCTAGTCCCTTTTTTGAACAGGGGCACGACATTCGCCACTCTCCAATCCCCTGGTACCACCCCTGTTGACAGTGAGGACGAAAAGATCATTGCCAACGGCTCTGCAATTTCATCTCTTGCTTCCCATAGAATCCTTGGATATATCCCGTCAGGCCCGGGGGACTTGTCTATCCTCAAGTTTTTCAAAATGCCCAACACATCTTCCTTCCTAACAAGTATTTCCTCGAGCTTACCAATCTGTTTCACACTGTCCTCTCCAACAATATCGCCCCTCTCATTTGTAAATACAGAAGAAAAGTACTCGTTCAAGACCTCTCCTATCTCTTCAGACTCAATACACAATCTCCCGCTACTGTCCTTGATCGGACCTACCCTCGCTCTAGTCATTCTCATATTTCTCACATATGTGTAAAAGGCCTTGGGGTTTTCCTTGATCCTACCCGCCAAAGATTGTTCATGCCCTCTCTTAGCTCTCCTAATCCCTTTCTTCAGTTCCCTCCTGGCTATCTTGTATCCCTCCAATGCCCTGTCTGAACCTTGTTTCCTCAGCCTTACATAAGTCACCTTTTTCCTCTTAACAAGACATTCAACCTCTCTTGTCAACCATGGTTCCCTCACTCGACCATCTCTTCCCTGCCTGACAGGGACATACATATCAAGGACACGTAGCACCTGTTCCTTGAACAAGTTCCACATTTCACTTGTGTCCTTCCCTGCCAGCCTATGTTCCCAACTTATGCACTTCAATTCTTGTCTGACAACATCGTATTTACCCTTCTCCCAATTGTAAACCTTGCCCTGTTGCACGTACCTATCCCTCTCCATTACTAAAGTGAAAGTCACAGAATTGTGGTCACCATCTCCAAAATGCTCCCCCACTAACAAATCTATCACTTGCCCTGGCTCATTACCCAATACTAAATCCAATATTGCCCCTCCTCTGGTCGGACAATCTACATACTGTGTTAGAAAAGCTTCCTGGACACACTGCACAAACACCACCCCATCCAAACTATTTGATCTAAAGAGTTTCCACTCAATATTTGGGAAGTTAAAGTCGCCCATGACTACTACCCTATGACTTCTGCACCTTTCCAAAATCTGTTTCCCAATCTGTTCCTCCACATCTCTGCTACTATTGGGGGGCCTATAGAAAACTCCTAACAAGGTGACTGCTCCTTTCCTATTTCTGACTTCAACCCATACTACCTCAATAGGGTGATACTCCTCGAACTGCCTTTCTGCAGCTGTTATACTATCTCTAATTAATAATGCCACCCCCCCACTTCTTTTCCCACCCTCCCTAATCTTATTGAAACATCTATAACCAGGGACCTCCAACAACCATTTCTGCCCCTCTTCTATCCAAGTTTCCGTGATGGCCACCACATCGTAGTCCCAAGTACCGATCCATGCCTTAAGTTCACCCAGACCACAATCTATTAAAAGCTGTGTGTCATGTGAACTCCATGATACACTTTGGAGTTCTCTAAACCCTGGCCCATAACATCTCACACAGGTAAAAATTACTGAACCTTGAATGAATACTTGGCCTGAAATATCCCACAGACTGATAGCAGTGGTCATTTTTACTTCTGCTGGGAAGGTTGAGTTCAATCCGACAGGTGAAATTACAGACACAGAAACAGGCCATTCTGTGTCAGTATTCCACACGAGGGGAACAGGACTAATGGGGAGAAACATATATGATTGCATGGCCGACCAGACGTGATGGGCCAAATGGCCTAATTCTGCTCCTATGTCTTATGGTCTTATGCCTCCTCCCACCCCAGGCCATCTAATCCAGTCGGCATAAACTTCAATTTCTTTCTCCCTCATGTGATTATCTAGATTCCAGTCAAATGTATCTCTGCTTTTCAACTCAATCACTCCTGCAGTAACCAGTTCCCCTAACTTTGCATCCATATGGGACCGTAGACATTTAGAGATACAAGTGGTCATTGTCAGAAGAGCACTTCAAGCAGGGCTGACCAGGAAGCTGTCATGTTTCTACTGCCTGCCACAAATTGGAAGAATTACCAGGTTTGATTATTAATCTGTTTGGTGGCATCATGGCCAACAAATCCTGGATTGGGACTTGAACCCAGATCCACAGGCTTAGAGGCAGGGGCAGACCCACAGGACCTCTGCACTAACCTATCACTGTCTCGGTAAAGAAGTCCTTCCTGAATTCCTGTTGGATTTATTGGGGACAAGCTTATATTTGAAACCTTAGTTTCGGATCTCCCCACAAGTGGAAACATCTTCTTTGCCTCTACCCTAATGAACCCTTTAACAATTTTTTTAAAGCCCTCTATTAAGTCACCCCCTGACCCCCACCTTTCCCTTTTCTACAGAAAGGAGTCCCAGCCTGTTTTAATCTTTCCTGATAGGCATCACCTCTCAGTTCTGGTATCATCCTTGTAAATCCTTTTTATGTCTTCTCTGGTGCCCTTACAATTTTTGTATAATATGCGAATCAGTGACGTACACAGTACCGCAAATGAGTTCTAACCATGGTTCAATACAGGTTTAATATAACTTCTATACTTTTCAATTCTATTCTTCTAGAAATTAATTCCAGTGCTTTGTTTGCCTTTTATATGACATTACCATATTGCAGTGCTACCTTTAGTGATTTGTACATCTGTAATTGCCGACAAAGTTAGTTATTGATACGTGAAGAGACCTGACAGAGGGATCATAAAGTAATAATCTTTATTAGTTTAACAAGTAGGCTTACATTAACACTGCAATGGAGTTACTGTGAAAAGCCCCTAGTCACCACACTCCGGCGCCTGTTCGGGTACACAGAGGGAGTATTTACTGCATCACCTGACTGCCCAACTTAGTCTGCCAGAAGAAATCGAAGTCTGCCATATTGACTCTTGTCTAGTCCTGGACTATCCCTTATTAATAATTTTATTAATGATTATTGGGGTATATGTCCCACTTCAGTCATCATAAATGGGCAGGTTTAACCAGTACACAATTTGCATAGCACAGGAGGAATTATGGAATTCATTATGCGCATTCACAGCCCACAACAGCAGATCCATTTGAATGTAGGTCCCATATGCCTGTCTTAGTGGTATCTTGCGTCACTGAAGAACAGGGGAAAGGCCTCTGGTGCCCTGTCCAACACTTATCTGTCAAATAACACCATCAAAAACACATTAACCGATTATTTATCACATTGCTGTTTGTGGCACCTCATTGTCTGCCACTTTTGCCTGTATAACACAGTCTTCAATGCCTGGACAGTGAACTGTTAGAATGGAACTCCTGCCTTCAATCCATTGAGTTTATAAATTAAAACTTTATCTTAACTATTTAACATTTTACTTTAAAATGGAATAAGGGTGGCTGACTATTTAATATGCCTCATACCTGGAGCTGCAGATTCATTAGAGAGGTATGTGTCAAGTTGGACACACTGGGTGATGTGAGCGATGAGCTGTCAGATGGATGCTTAGTGGGGAATGTTGCTAATAGTAGTTATTGGCAAATAAATCTCCTGATACACAAGGATAGCAAACCGTTTCTCAGTGTCAATATGACTTATAGATAAGAAGCTTTCATGGACTTCTTTAAAAATATTATTGATCTAGCGGATAAACACATCATAAACCTTAAATCTAATCAATTAAGTGGGAGTGACTGAATAGAATTTTTACGATGACTGAACATTTGATCGGTATCTCGAAAGACAGCGACAGCTTGTTGAAGTTGACACCCACTGTACTGATCCATAATGCTTTTCAACATGGTGCCCTTAACCTTTGGAAAGTCTGTTTTAAGGTAATTTATTTCCCATTTGAACAAATATCCATTGCATGAAATATAGGGGTTATTTTCAACTCCAATAATTATGATTTATCAGTAATCATAGGCACTTGGGCTCTTTTTTTTCCGGCACAATAATTTAAAGTCCATCTGTGGTAAAACAGTTATATTTCAGCCCACGGCTATCATGGAGGAGCGTTAGCAAGCACCAGTCACTGAAGAGTCTCCGCTTGTTTTTACAATAGACAGCGAACCCCCTGTCCATTCGCACAAAGCACGCCAGATACAATAATCATTAAATACACATCAGACCGTTTTCTTCTCTACTTAACCATTCCATGCCCCATTCTGTGGATCAGTGGCATTTAATGTTGATTGATTCGGGGAGAATTCTTGTCAGATTTTTGAAATATGGGACTGAAATCTTTTTTGAAAACATTTCAGGGCAAAAATAAAGATTTTCAAAGCACAACCAATCAAAGTCGATAAGATCACTCTCACTTCTAAATTCAGTGCAAAGGAGAAATGTTTAATGTGTATTATGAAGCACAAACGTTTTGTTTATAAAATCGCTGTTTGCTAATTCACTCACTGTTTCCTGGTCCACAGTGGCTAATGTCTGACAGATACAGAGCGAGAAGTAATGGCTCAGCCTGTATATCAGATGGCTCTGATACAGAGTTCTGTTTAGTGTCCCAAGGTGCTTCAGCGTTGCAATTCAGCAGTCTGCAAGTTGGCAATAAACATTTCTCTGGAAGAGAGAAAGGAGCTAACGTTTCGAGTCTGGATTACTCTTTGTCAAAGCTTTGCCCCGATCCTCTCGAAGAGGACTCCACCCCATCCTAATAACCCCCTTAGCCTAACCTGCACATCTTTAGACACTGAGAGACAATTCAGCATGGCCTATCCACCTAACCTGCACATCTTTGGACTGTGGGAGGAAACCGGAGCACCCGGAGGAAACCCACACAGACACGGGGAGAACGTGCAAACTCCACACAGACAGTAACCCAAGGCCGGAATTGAACCCGGATCTCTGGCGCTGTGAGGCAGCGATGCTAACCACTGTGACACCGTGCTGCCCTCAATTAAATCATGGTTGAATTTAACCTCAACTCCATTTACCCACCTTTGTTCCACATTTATTGATACTTAACAAAAATCTATTGATCTCATTTTTTAAACTTTAATTGATCCACAGCGTTTTGGAGGAGCAGGTTACGGATATCCACTATCCTTTATGTGAATAATCGTTTTCTGATTTCGCTCTTAAATATCCCTAATTTTGTGTCCTCTTGTTCTTGATTACTTCAATCAAGGAAATTGTTTATCTGTTTCTACTCTATCAAATCCATTTATCATTTTAAACACACCTCAATCTTCTCAACTCAAGGGAATACAAACAGGTTTATGCAACCTGTTCTCACAAGTTCTAAGCTTTTGACTTCCATGCTTGATCTTGTCCCTTTAGCACTACCTGTAGATTTGTCTTCTGTAGCGCACAATGGATTAATTATCCACCCATTTGGATTAATAAATGCAAACTCTAGCGCCGCTTCGCCTTGGTTTAATTAACTCTTCATTAACCTGATGCAACATTAATAGGGAGAATTGTATGGGAGAAATTTTAACCCAACTCATTTGGTTAGAAACCAACAGGATTAGGGCGGCACGGTGGCGCAGTGATTAGCAATGCTGCCTATAGCGCTGAGGACCCGGGTTCAATCCCGGCCCTGGATCAGTCTCCGTGTGGTTTGCCCATTCTCCCCGTGTCTGCGTGGGTCTCACCCCCACAACCCAAAGATGTGCAGGGTAGGTAAATTGGCCATGCTAAATTGCCCCTTAATTGGAAAACAAAAATTGGGTACATTAAATTAAAAAAAAAAGCCAACAGGATCACGTGGAATGCTGCTATCACACCCTGTCCAATGGGGCCATTTTAAACAATCCTTCTAATTGGCCGCAATGTTGGTTTTACACCCAACCCACTTTCCCGTTCCCGGGATCTACCCGGCTCACTAGTCTCGCGAAATCCTACGCAATCCAGCTAAGGTACCTGAGGGTTTGGGATCTATCCCCTTTGCCTCAGAGACCTCGAGCAAGCGCCATTGAGCACTAGTCCCCACAAACGGGAACCAGCCGGAACGGCACTCGTGTGGGTCTTCCAGGGGATCGGAGGCCCTCAGTTGCATGCCCTTTTGGCAGGGTGCTGCCCTGGCACAGCTAGTGCCAGCTTGGCACCCTGGTAGTGCCACCTGAGCACCCTGGCAGTGGAAGCCTGGTAGCCACCTGTGTGCCAGCATCAAGATGCCCAGATGGCACTGCCAGCTCTCATGGGCACTGCCAGAGTGTAGATTGGCACTGCCAAGGTGCCAAGCTGGCATTTTGTGCACGCGTACGATCGGGCCAGGATTGCGAGTATGTGTGTTTTGGGGGGGGGGCGGTTGGTGGGAACCCTCCGATAATGCATTAGAGCTGAGGGGGGAGATCGAGGATCATTTTGGAGACCTTGAAGATCGGGACGTCATTTAAAAATGGTATCCCGATCTCTCGCTACACTGGGTAGTTCCGGTGAGCAGAGCTCCCCACTGTACAAAATAGGAATATGGACGGCCTTGGCTGTTCAGGCCTCTTATACAACGTGAGTCGGGTCGAATAGGCACTGTGAGTGGCGGGGAACACACGGCTAACCGCATTCGCTAGGGGACTTTGTTCCCGTTGGAAGAATCACTTCCAATGTGTAATATTGGGCAGGGTGTAAAATTAGTATTCAACATCATCCTTTGGGGTATGTTAAGTTAAAATTGACTCCCATTTGTCAATAATAAAACTTAACACAACAAGAATGCACTTATATATATAGCATTTTGATGTGGTAAAATGATCCAAGATACTTTAGAGGAATGATTATCCAGCAAAACCTGTCACCAAGCCACAATAGGAGATAGGTAGTTCATTAATCATAGTCCACAAGGAACTGTAGGTATCTCCCTTGAGTAGAGATGTTGCATAGCTTGGGGGCACCATTCCACATCAAGCATAGGTCGGGTAAGGAGGAATGTCCCAAGTCTACTTCAGCTGGAACAGGAATTAAATCTGAGCTGTTGGTGTACCACACACTGGCTTTCGAGACAACTGAGCTAACCATCCGGCACATAAAAAGACATTAGGACACATATCTTAGAAGTTTGTTTGAAGGAACATCTTACCGGAAGAGGAAAAGGCACAGGGGCAGGGAGGGATTTAGGGATGCAATTCCAGAATTTAGAGCCCAGGCAGCTAAAGGCAAGGGTGCGAATGGTGGAGCAACGGAAATCAGGGATGTGCAAGCAGATAGAATTGGAAGAGTTAAGAAATATTGGGGTTAGATGGTGTAGGGCGTGAGGAGGTTATAGAGATAAGAGGTGAGGTGATGGAGGGGTTTGAAATAACTTGAAATTAGACCAGGAATAAGCAAAGCATTGTTTTGCATATTTCCTTAACTTTATGCTAAAAGTCAACCTCGGAAGTTGCTCAGGTCACTGGGATAGAATGCATTCTTTAGGTTCCACAGCCATATGTTTGAATTCACCCAGGAAGAATGTCCCTCCAACCATTTCTGGAACTCTTCATGGTCCAAGCTTGGGAAGGCATAGTATGTTTTCTAGTGGACATTGGACCTTACTACAAATGCACCTACAGTTTGACACTAAGAGGTTTAAAAAAAGTTGTTTTCAGCCAATGCAAGAAATTCTACTGGTGATGACCAAAATGACAATGCACGTTTTTGAAATGTGTAATTTCTGTACTTGTGATTTTGTTGTGCAGGGGAAAAGAAATTAATGTCCCCAAAGACTAAGAGGGAACTTAACATGTTACCCACCAGTGCCTGAATGGGCTCAAGGGCATTGAGCATGGTGGACTTTAATACCATGGGTGGTGGATTGCAGATGGTTGAATGACCTTGTTAGTCTTCAAGGATAAGCACTGCCGTCAAAGCATCTGTCACGGCATAAAACCTTCCACATTACTGCTCCTTCACATTATTAGAGGCCAACCCTCCAGGAATAAAAGATTAATCTCCTGAACACTGCTGAGAGCAAACGAGAAGGAAAATAATAGGGGACTGCTTTCATTAATCAGTTGTATTAAAACAAAAATGGGGGATTGGGAAAAAAAATGTTTGACCAAACAGTTGCAGTTGGAAGTCATGCAATGATTACATTCAATTAGAGTTGGCTTCCTACACCATATTCAGATGCCTGCTGTGGTACAATAACTGCCTGGATTAGTTCCTATTGTGATTTGTTCACCATTAGTGCCCTAACAACTCCTGAACTTGCCTTGCCATTGTTAGATACCGCCAAACACGCTCCTGGCCTTAGAAAATACCTTTACTTGTTCCATGGAGAGTAAATTTTAAATTTAGGTTCAAGTACAAACAAATGGGCCTCGCTTCATTGCCACAGTCAGGAGGGGTTTTCAGATTGCGACAATAACAGAAAACCATACATTTTAAGTAGGTTACCATTAGCTCAGTTTGACTTGCAAATCTAGGCCTTTGACTCTATGTATTTCAAAGTACTGGTTGATTATAGTTCATTTACATTGTCAAAGTTAACAATATAATTTCAGAAATCACAGTGAGGAGGCAGCGGACAATTCATTTGTATTATTTTTCCATCCTAATGATTTTCATGTATGTCTATGTTTATATGTGGTGCGCGATTCTGTTTGGTTTGGGGCACATTTGGCAGGGTGTTTTTCAGGACACAACGCTGAGAATCACCCGGCTATTCAAAGGCACTTTCCTGTTTTTTTTGGCCTTGGGGAGTTTCCCTCGCCAACGCCATACTCAGAGGTTTTCTGCTGGGGAGTTATTCTTGACAGCAGGAACGGCTGCTCCCAGATTGGGGCGCCATTTTGAATGGAAGCCGGGATCTTTCCCCCCACTTTCAGGCCTCCCTCACCCACTGCAATCTTGTCAAGGCCCCTGGGAACCCCCCTCCAAAGGGCAAGTCCACCCTGTGCCCGAACCCTGATGGTGCCAACCTGGTACCTGGCACTGCCAGAATGGCCCGCTGGTGGTGCTACCCAGGTACCTCAACAGTCAGGGTGACACTGCCAGGCTGGCAGTGCCAAGGAGCCCGTATGTCAGAGGGGGTGCCAGGTTACTACCCTGCCCCCGATCACCCAGGGGGGGGGGGTTCTAATGGCCTGCGAGACCCCCTGAGGTGCCATTCTGACTGGTCCATGTTTGTGTAGGCTAGTGCTAAATGGCATCCTGGCAAGGTCTCGCAGGTGCAGCAGTTGCCACCTGGGCGCCGGGTGAAACCGGCAGCGTCCACATTTTTAAATGAGCTGAATGGCGCGGAGCCCAATTTACCCATTGCGCCTGGATGCGCGCTGGGCGCAATGCGGTCGCTGAATCGCACCCTTGGTTTTTGTCGTCTTAATTCGCTGAAAACTGTTTAAAACTGAAAAAAAATTGACAAATGTTTAATCAAGAACTAGCAACCCTTACTGAAATGTGTATTTTTATATATAGTATATATAGTGATATCTTGGTAAAGTCCAACCATTGAAAGTTTTTGGAAATTGACAGACACTACTGAGAAAATTCCAAATGCCGCATTTTCCTCTGGGAGAAAAAAAGACTCAATCCTTACTAAGTGCAGGAACTTTGCATCGCTGTGAATAGGGGCAGTTTTGGTCCTCAGTTTTAGTCCAGCTCGCATTCATCCTCATCCAGCTAGAGATTTGCTCGAGCTTGGTGACCCCTGCCCCTGCAAGCTGAAACTGAAATATCTTCAAGCTGCAGATTATCAGTCCAGTGCAGATTGAAACTGGGGGAGCCGGTCGGTGTTCTGGCATTTGATTTTTATTCCTCTTCCCAGGAAACTGTGGTACTTCTTTAAAAGTAGAATCGCACCAATGGAGGATATGGGTCAGCTTCAGCTGGAATTAGGTGAGATTTTAGAAGCAAAGAACAAGACAAGGCTGAAACAGCCATCCTACTCCTAGTCATTTAATTATTTGCAGCAAAGATTTTGAGAAGAGCGGGTTTATATTTGGAGGGTCGGTTTGGTGACTGGGAGGCGCTGATGGAGAGGGCAGGCCTTGGTGGGGTGGATATGTTCAGGTACTTTCAGCTGCGCAATTGGATCCGTCGAGCTTTTGCCACATTCCCGGTGGCATAGCCGTCCACTTTCCTGGAAGGATTGTTTCCTGCACGGGGACGGAGGAGGGGTATATGGACGGATCATGGGGGAGGAGCAGGTCTAGGTGGAGGAGGTGAAGGCCAGGTGGGAGGAGGAGCTGGGTCCCATTTTGGAGGAGGTGTGGAGTGAGTCTCTCCGTAGGGTGAATGCATGAGCTTAAGTTTGATACAACTCAAGGCATCTCTCACCAGGGCCAGAATGAGTTGTTTTTTTTGAGGGCGTTGAGGATAGGTGTGTGCGGTGCCCGAGAGGGCCTGCGAACCATGCACACGTGTTCTGGTCCTGCCCCACGTTGGTGGGTTTTGGGGGGCCTTTTTTTAACACCATATTGGCAACTTTAAATGTGGATTTGGAGCCCTGCCCATTATTTGCAATATTTGGGGTGTCGGACCAGCTGGTGTTAAGGATGGGGATGATGACGGATGCGTTAGCTTTTGCGTCCTCGCTGGCTTGGCGATGGATACTGCTGAGTTGGAGGCAGGTGGCCCCGCCCAGTGCTGCAGCGTGGCTGGGTGACTTGATGGAGTTCTCGTATCTCAAAAAAGTTCCGTTCAAGATGAGGAGTGCGATTGATGGATTCTATCTCAGATGGCGTCCATTTATACTGCATTTCAGGGATCTGGTCACTGTTAGCTGTTAGGGAGGGGTGTTCTATTGAGGAGGGGGGAGGGGGGATTGTTTTTGGTTGGGAAGGTTTGTTGAGGTTGTTGATACATGCTTTATTGTTTGACTGTTACTTATGTATAAAATGTTAAAAACGCAATAAAAATATTTTCAAAAAAAATTAAGAATCAACAGAAAATCTGAAAGCAAAATACTGCCGAAGCTGGAAATCTGAAACAAAATCTGAAGATGCTGGAAATACTCAGCAGGTCGGGCAGCATCTGTGCAGAAGAAAATCAGAGTTAACATTTCAGATCCCTGACCTTTCATCAGAACTGATGAAAATCTATTTGGAAGGACCAATACATTAAATTATTTGCACAACTTTTTGCAGCAAGCAAGAATTGAGAAGGGTCAACATATTTGGAAGAAATATTTCATTTAAATAATTTATGCATATTTAGAATGATATTCCGATGTCCCTGTGCACATCCCGCTATGCCGGGAGAAGCCCTAAACAGGGTTGTCGTCAGGCGCCAAACGGAGCACAATGCTCCAGGCCGCTGCAGCGAACGTAATCTGGTTCTTTCCCTCACTGGGCGTGAACCAGATTAGTATGTTTAAATCACCATTTGAACCTGCTTGGTCAGTTTCAAGCCGAGGATGGTGGTGGTGGGGTAGGGGAGAGGGGTGGCACTGAAACGTAGATGCCTGCGATTTTGGAATGAGGCAGGGGCCTGCACGATCACTTCGAGATTAGGGCGCCCTTTAAAAATAGCTCCCCAATCTCTGCGAAGCTGGGCTTGCCGCGTCTTCGGGACCCACACTATTTTTTAGGTGCATTTCACCCCAGCTCAAAATAAATAACATGGGACGTGATTTAATGGAAACGTTTCTAAGTGTGGTAGCGAGCGGAAACTTCTGTGAGCTTCCCCACGCTCGGCCTGGCAAGGTCATCACCGCTATAAAATGTTAATTGGTCCACTTAACGAGGCCCTATGGGCTTCACGCCACAAATGATGGTCCCGTTGGCTATTCCGCTGGGATCATGCTCGCCAGCCCTCCCGCTAACAAGGGAAAGCATGCACATTCTCCCCATGTCTGTGTGGGTTTCACCCCCACAACCCAAAGATGTGCAGGTTAGATGGATTGGCCATGCTAAATTGCCCCTTAATTGGAGAAAAAAAATAATTGGGTACTCTAAATTTTAAAAAAAACAAGGGAGGGCAGCACTTGCACAGCCAACCCCACACAGCTCGCAGCCATGCCTCCGGTAAGACCAGCCCCATGTTTCGGGTATGCCGACCTAGACAGATTATTGGATGCAGTCAAGGCCGGACGGGATGCCCTGTTGCCCTGAGGGTCAGCCACAGGGCAGCCAGTGCCGCCTGGAAGTGGCAGCGGCCTTCAGCTTTGGGAGGGTGACCAGAAGGACTGGCACCCAGTGCCGCAAGAAGATCAACCACAAGGCGGCACATATGGGTTGGCACCGGACCCCCCACCCCACCACAGGAATGCCCGTGGCACCACCCCTGCTCAGCACCGTTCCGTGCCCTGGCCCACCCATGTCCAACAGTGCCGCTCACCTATACCCCCCCACACTCCCACTCCCTCGCATACTCTCCATTCATCGCCCCCCCCCCCGCAAAGCCAGTCAGCCTTCCTGGGGTGAAGCTCGAAAAGGCCGGTGATATCTGACTGTCCCAGGATGTAGCTGTTGTGCACACTCCCTGCGAAGCGTGCACACCCGTGCATGATCATCATGCGGTGGTCGCACATGAACTGAATGTTAAGGGAGTGGAACCCTTTCTTGTTGATGTAGGGCACTCCCAGACAGCCTGGTGAGCGCAAGGCGACATGCGTGCCATCTATTAGCTCCTGGACATGGGGCATCCCGTTGATGGCAGAGTATTCCGCTGCTCGGCCATCGTGTTGGGCTTCGTCCAAGTCATAGTCTATATAGTCCTCTGCCCAGGCAAACAGGGCAGCCGTGACTTCACAGATGCACTTGTGGGCAGTAACTTGTGAGATGCCACACAAATTCCTGCACGTGCCTTGGGATGATCCTGAAGCGTAACGGTTCAGGGCTGCGGTAACCCTGACGGTCACCAGGAGCGGGTATCCTCCTCCTCCACGTGGTGCCACATCTGAGTCGACATGGCACAGGTGCCGCACCGTCCCCTTGTTGAGACAGAGCATCTTGTGGCACATGTTGTCCGTTATCTGTTCGAAAGACCTGCAATGCCTGTACAACTTGGGCCCGTCGGGCCTCCCTCTCTGGGTCCTTCCCTGGCCTGATGGACGGCCGGGTCCCTGCATATGCGCTGCCACCCAGAGCATCTGTCAATGCTGCTGCCGCCTGGCCTCATACCAGCACCACAATGGCAGTTTCCGCAGGGTACAAGATATCGTCCACACCTTTTAATATCTGTAAGGAATTGGGAGGGTGTGAGACTGACAACCAGCGGTGTCTTCCACCCCGGGACTCTCCAGTCCTTGCGCTTCCTGCCCCTTCCCCCCCCCCCCCCTCCCCCAACCTTACACGTCCTGCCATACACACCCGGCCGCAGTGGGGGTGCCTGATTACCCTACCTGATCCCCAGACCCTGTACTGCAGACACCCGAACGTAACATTACCTGGACCGGGCGCTGTCTCCTCCCCGATGCACACACCCACCCTCTGGTCACAGAAATGTCCCCGGTGCTGGGGCCCAGGCTCTGGGTGTTTGGATGTTACCTGCTGCGTCGTAGGTGTTGCCTCCCATGCTCAGGCACAGTGACCAGACATCACGGTGTGATTGGGATGCTAGGCAATAAGCCCCATGTGCTACATGGCACGCCTACCCACGGAATCTACTTGGGACTTAGCTACGAGTGCCAATTCCCAATTAGCAATATCCTTCAGCCGTGTGGTGAGGTTTCCGTGGTTAGCGGGAGTTACGGTTGGTCGGTGCGGCACGTGGGCTAGGCTGCCCCCGGAATAGGGGTTAGCATGGTGGACCCGTGAGATTGAGTTGGTTAGGATTATATTTGGTAGCAGTGGGTAGCACTGTTATTTTACAGCTCCAGGGTCCAAGGTTCGATTCCAGGCTTGGGTCACTGTCTGCACATTCTCCCTGTATCTGCATGGGTTTCCTCTGGGTGCTCCGGTTTCCTTCCACAAGTCCCGAACGACGTGCTGCTAGGCGAATTGAATGTTCTGAATTCTCCCTCTGTGTACCCGAATAGGCGCCGGAATGTGGCGACTCGGGGATTTTCACAGTAACTTCATTGCAGTGTAAATGTAAGCCTACTTGTGACAATAAAGAGTATTATTATTATTATTCACTGGAGTTTAGAAGAATGAGGGGTATCTCATAGAAACCTGCAAAATTCTAACAGGACTAGGCAGGATAGATGCAGAAAGCATGCCCCAGATGACAGAGGAGTCCAGAACCAGGGATCATAGTCTAAAGATATGGGATAAACCATTTCAGTCTGAGATTAGGAGAAATTTCTTCACCCCGCCTGTGGAATTTGCTGCCAGGTTAAAGGGATATGGGGAACAGGTGAGGAGGTGGATTTGAGACCAGGAAGAGATTAGTTATGATCTGCTGGAATGTCGGAGCAGGCTCAAAGGGCTGAATTGCCTACTTCTGCTCCTAATTCCTGGGACAGCATGGTAGCATAGTGGTTAGCACTATGGCTTCACAGGTCCAGGGTCCCAGGTTCGATTCCCGGCGGGGTCACTGTCTGTGCGGAGTCTACACGTTCTCCTTGTGTCTGCGTGGGGTTCCTGCCACAAGTCCCGAAAGGCATGCTGTTAGGTAATTTGGACATTCAAAATTCTCCCTGTGTACCCAAACAGGTGGCGACCTGGGGCTTTTCACAGTAACTTCATTGCAATGCAAGCCTACTTGTGACAATAAAGATTATTAATATAACATTCCTATGTTCCACAGAAAGCAGTTGAAGCCAAAACATTATATGTTTTCAAGAAGGGGTTAGATATAGTCCTTGGGGCTAAATGGATCAAAGGATATGGGGGGAAAGCAGGATCTGGCTAATGAGTTGGATTATCAGCATGATCATAACGATGGAGGAGCAGGCTCAAATGCTCTCCTACTTTCCGTGTTTTATGTTTCTATGGGAACACCCAGAGGTCTGTGCATCTCAGAGCTCTGCAATCTCTCCCCATTTACATATTTTCATTTTTACTGCCACTATGGCCAATTTCATATTTTCCCACAGTATACTCCATTTGCCGGGTCTCTGCCCACCCATTTAACCTATCTCTATACCTTTGTAGCCTCCTTACGTCCTCTTCATATCTTCCTTTCCTACCTTTGTGTTATCATATAGATAAGTAGATAGGGGAAAACTGTTCTCACTGGTAAAAAGAGCAAGGACGACTTTTAAAGGCAGCACTTTAGCACAGTGGTGAGCAGTTACTTCACAGCACCAGCGTCCCAGGTTTGATTCCCGGCTGGGTCACTGTCTGTGTGGAGTCTGCACGTTCTCCGTGTCTGCCTGGGTTTCCTCCGGTTTCCTCCCACACATCCCGAAAGACGTGCTGTTAGGTAATTTGGACACTGTGAATTCTCCGTGTGCCTGAACAGGCGACGGAATGTGGCGACTAGGGACTTTTCACAGTAACTTCATTGCAGTGTTAATGTGAGCCTACTTGTGACAATGAAGATTATTATTAAAGTAATTGGCAAAAGAAGCAAAAGCAAAATGAGGGCGAAACCCCCCACTTGAGTGGTTATGGGTCTGCCATGCGCTGCCGGAGGGTGAGTGGAAGGCAGGTTCAGTTGAGGCATTGGGGAGGGAATTAGATGATTATTTGAGAATAAACCCTCTGCAGGGTTACGGGGAGCTGAATGGCTCAGTCAGAGGGCCGGCACAGACACGACGGGCCGAATGGCCTCCTCCTGCGCTGCAGTGATTCTGTGAACGGGAGAAACTTGCGGGCGGCCGGTGGCAAAACCAACAATTTCCCCCGCTCCAGTGGAGCGAATTCGATCAGCACCCTTCTCAAACCGGTGTTTCGCAGGCTGCGGCTGGATGCGCCCGGCGGACTAGGCCTCGTTGCCAGGGTTACCAAGAAGGCCCCGCCGCAGCGCAGTAAGTGAGAGAGAAGGGGGGGGTGCAATCATCACCACGTCAAATATAAAGCCGTCAGCGCCCCGATAAAGCAGGGGCAACGATGCAGTTGCATATTTTAAAATATCAGCGTGACAGCTGGAAGATGCGGAGGCGAAGTTCGGTGGTTTTTTTGCAACACGACGAGCAGTGAGGCCACCTTCTACCCCCTTCCGGGCTGGGGGGTTGGTGCCGTCCGCCAGGCTGTCAATCACTCCGAGGGCGGGAGCGGCGCGCTGGCAGTCGAGCGTCTGACGGCGACGCCCGCGCATCGGTCTTGGAGTCGTGGTGCTGCTCCTCCTCTCAACGCGTTTAAAAAAAACAAACATCGCCAATCTTTCTCTTCCCCGCTCTCCCTCATTTCGTATCCACCTCGTAAATAATATTCACCACTCGATCGTCCGCCTCAAACTTGAAGTTTATCCCAGCCCACTCGTCCCTCACTTGATTTTCCAGCCTGGATTGGGGAGTTGTTTTTCTCCGTGTTATGTTTTTTTTGCTAAAAAAATAATAAATAACCGCAATCAACTGAAGCGTTTATCTGTGGGAGCGATGTCCCGGTAAGTTGAACTTCTTTTAATTATCTGTCCCCCTACCCTTCACTGACTGTAACTTGCTTTCCCTCATTTCTCTCTATCCAATTTAAGACTCATTTTATAAACAGTCCAAAGATGTGCAGGTGAGGTGGATAAGCCATGCTAAATTGTCCCTTCGTGTCCAAAAAGGCTTGGTGGAGATGTGTGCTTAGGTAGGGTACTCTTTCCAAGGGCCGGTGCAGACTCGATGGGCCAAATGGCCTCCTTCTGCACTAAATTCCATGATAAACAGAAAATATACATGAGAAGATCTCGTTTATCTTATCCCTGTGTTGGGAAAGTCTTAAACCGCAGTGTTGAACTCCCCCCCCCCCCCCCCTTTCCAGCTCAATGTCAAAACGGAGTGAGAACGATATTGGACACTGTCCTGGATTTTATATTAGGCTAATTTTGCAATTGCAGATGGGTAAAAATAAAACAAATGCTCGGCACAATGTATCTTGTGGTGAAATTCAATTACTACCTTTTGAGGTGGCACCGTGCTGCCTCACCAGTGCCAGAGACTCGAGTTCAATTCAGACCTCCAGTCACTGTCTGTGCAGAGTCTGCACTTTTTCCCTGTGTCTGCGTGGGTTTCCTCCGGGTGCTCCAGTTTCCTGTCACAGTCCAAAAATGTGCCGGTGAGATGGATTGACCATGCTCAATGACCCCTTTGTTATCAACGATGTGTAGGTTAGGTGAGGTTACCGTAAGACATAGGAACAGAATTAGGCCACTCGGCCCATCGAGTTTGCTCTGCCATTCGATCATGGCTGATATTTTTCTCGTCCCCATTCTCCTGCCTCCTCCCCATATCCCCTTATTAATCAAGAACCTAGCTATCTCTGTCGTAAAGACACTCCGTGATTTGGCCTCCACAGCCTTCTGTGGCAAAGAGTTCCACAGATTCACCACCCTCTGGCTGAAGAAGTTCCTCCTCATCTCTGTTTTAAAGGATCGTCCCGTCAGTCTGAGATGGTGTCCTCTGTTTCTAGTTTTTCCTACAAGTGGAAACATCCTCGCAGTATTGTAATTTTCAATAAGATCCCCCCTCATCCTGCTAAACTCCCAATGAGTACTGACCCAGAGTCCTCAACCATTCCTCAATGGACAAGCTCTTCATTCCAGGGATCATTCTTGTGAACATCCTCTAGACCCTTACCAAGGCCAGCACAGCCTTCCTTAGACACGGGACCCAAAACTGCTCACTGTACTCAAAATGGGGTCTGACCAGAGCCTTATATAGCCTCAGAAGTACATCCCTGCTCTTGTATTCTAGCCCTCTTTACATGAATGCTAACATTGCATTTGCCTTCCTAACTGCTGACTGAACCTGCACGTTAACCTTAAGAGAATCGTGAACAAGGACTCACAAGTCCCTTTGTGCTTCTGATGTCCTTAGCATTTCCCCATTTAAAAAATATCTGATTTCCTAAGTTGTGGAGATAGGGTGGTGCCCTAGGTAAGTTGCAGACCCAATGGGCCGAATGGCCCCCTTTGGCACTGTAGGAATTCTATGTTCTAAGCGAAGTCTGGAACTGTAATCAGACTGTTTGTTACATGTGGGTCAATCCATAGTGGCAACATTGAGATGTTTTCTAACTATTCATTGCTGCTATTCGTTCCTCTGCAGAAGAGTCACAGGACTCAGAAAGTTAACTCTTTCTCTCTTCACGTAGTCTGCCAGACCTGCTGAGCTTTCCCAACATGTCCTGTTTTTATTTCACAATTTCAGCACCCGCAGTATTTTGGGCTTCCTTCATTTGTAAAGTGTATCGTTTAAAACTTAAAGGTCATGGGCTATTAATCATTTTCACACTGCCTTGGTGTGCTCTTTCTAACACTGGGTGAAATAAATGCCACATAGTAACTAGGTGATTTTATGTGGGGGAAAAAGAAGTATTTTGCTCTGAAAATGTGTGAACATGACATACTGTAGCCAAAATGCAGTAGCAGAATGTTCCTGGAAGACTGCAATTTAAAAAATGCTGGAAACACAGCAGATCAGGCAGCATCTGTGGAGAGAGAGAAATGGCTACCATTTCTGACCTTCACAAAACGCAAACCCAACTGGATTGCCCAATTCTGAAGTGAAGTTTTTAAAAAAAGGGAGACTTTGCAAACTAGGATGAGAACGCTCAAACCTATTCGCAATCTGAAATGAAAAAGTATTTTGCAAGATCCAGCATGCATGGTTACCACGGGCAGAAGAATAGGTTGAGCTGAACAAGATTAACCAATGAACAAAATTGCATTGTTACATTCAAGCAACCAGTGTTTAACCTTCATAAAATTGATTGTTCTCCAATTAAAGAACAGACTCTAAAGCCAGAGTGTTTTAAGCTGACTTCAGAAATATTTCACTTTTCAAAGTAGAGAATGATTTAGTTTATTTGTGGTTTGTTTGCTGTTCCCGTTGAATCTGAAGGATGCAGCGGAGGCATTGCTAATGGAATTTCTCCAGCGCTGGTGTGTGGCGCAGTTCAAGTCTCCGTGCAGCACAGGAGTGCGGTGATGAGAACCACTCTTGTTGACTTGCTAAGGTCTTTGTTGTCAAACACTCGCTTCCGTGGTGTGACCGGGCTGGGACAGCTGATCCGGTGTTGGATCCCCTCGACACTAACCTTTTGAGAGAGCTGGCTGCCATGGTATGGGAAATGCTCAACTTATTCCAGAGTTTCCTCTTCAACATATATGGGTGGTGGAATATTTGGCTAACCAATTATGTGTTGATATGAGTTTTGTTTTGGCAACATATGAGGACAGGCTGAGTTTATTGCATGCAGAATTGAAGGGCTCGAGACTGACTTGCAAAGCTGGTGCAGATTTGGCAATGACACTACAGTCGCCCGCAACTGTAGATCATGTATATCTACGGTGGTCAGTTTAGAGTTGGTACAGAGATTAGCACCGCAAACATTTGTGAAAAATTCCTGCAAAATTAAGTTTGGACTGTGCACTCTTTCTTCCCATCAGCACATGTTCTCCCAACTCCCAAATGGCCAACATTCCAGGTGAGGACACGGAAAGCATTCTAAAGGTACTCTGAAGGTCTCCTTGGAGCATGGCAACATTAACCTTAATGACCGGGAGGTGCTTGCTACCAATTTTTAAGAATGACGATAATCTATCTAAGTTGCATCACACTTCAGGTGGGATTCTCCAGACCCCCAGCAGGCATTCTTTGGCGCCGGGACTCTCTACTCCCATCGCTTGTCAATGGGATTTCCCACTGAAGCCACCCACGCCGCCGGGAAACCCGCGGGGAGGGGGTGTGCTGCCAGTGGCAGCAGAGAATCCCAGCAGCTGGAGAATTCTGATCTTCTGAGTCGCAACATCTTAATCAGGAGGCAGAGTGGTGGCAGAGAGGGAAAAAGGAAGCAAATTCTGTACATCTGATCCCCACTACCTTGCGGAACAACTTCCTTGTGTGCCCAAAGACCTGTGGGTGGAGAATTGGCCTGTTCAGTCACAAGACAACCCGTGTCAGAAAATAGTGACTCTGAGTAGACGTCATCCCCTAATTGGAGGACTGTGGATGACGAGTTTGAGACGTTGACTAGTTATTTTGGGAATGCAGCTTTACGATTGGCAGACAGTGAAAGAGCAGAGAACAATTCCATAAATGTAAATGTTTTGCCAAATTCTATAAAATAATATCTTGGGTGCCTAAGGATATTTATGGGGTGTTCATTTCTGATTGATGTGTGGAGAAAATTAAGATGGTTTTCCCTTTTCTAGTGGGGCTCAGTTACGTCTTTGGCAAATTGCACAATAGTGTTATTGATCTCAATCTTGTTATAGTTACAAGATTCTAGTTCAAAAGAAAAATGCAAAACTCAACTGATTAGTCAAATATTTCTAAAACATTTGTTTAATTTTTGAAGTTGCATTTTGTTCAATCGAACTACATTTTATTCCTGCAGCATACGAGAGCTATAGTAAGAAGAGATTTAATGTTTGAATGCTGCTTGGAAGGTAGGATAATTAAGAATCCTAAAATAACCATCTTGTGAATACTCTACCAATTGGAATGTGAAAACGTTGAAGGGAAATTAGCTTGCAGTGGATTCCCAATATTAAGGGAAACGATGTGCAGTTGTACGGTCCAATCAATGGTGTTTGGACGGTGGCAGAGTGGTTAGCCCTGCTGCCTCACAGGTTCAATTCCAGCCTCGGGTGACTGCCCGTGGAGTTTGCAAGTTAATAATAATAATCTTTTTATTGTCACAAGTAGGCTTACATCAACACTGAAATAAAGTTACTGTGAAAAGCCCCTTGTCGCCACATTTTGGCACCTGTTCTGATACACAGAGGGAGAATTCAGAATTCTCAGCCGGTATGGGAATTGAACCCCCGCTGCTATCCTTGTTCTGCATTACAAACTAGCTGTCTAGCCCACTGAGCTAAACCAGCCCTGCTTCTCCCCGTGTCTGCGTGGGTTTCCTCTGGGTGCTCCGGTTTCCTTCCACAATCCAAAGATGTGCAGGTTTGATAGATTGGGCATGCTAAATTGCCCCTTACTGTCCAAAAGGTTAGACTGGGATACGCCGATAGGGTGGAGGAGTGGGCTTGAGTAGGGTGCTCTATCCAAGGGCCGGTGCAAACTCGATGGCCGAATGGCCTCCTTCTGCACTATGAAATCTGGTTGACAAGTTTAATTTAATTGCGCAGGTATTGAAGTAGCTTCTTGAAGCTTATTTAAATGGGATATCTGCAGTCTCTTTAAAATGAGGTTTTATGGCATTGTTTAGAATAGTGTCGGGCATGTTATTACTTGGTCTGTTATTAGTGCAGTTTATATCAGTTTTATAAAGATCACCAATCTGCAGTCATCTCAACAAATTTATAGAGGACCTCACAACAGGCAGAGTAAGATTTCACAGCATGTTTCTCTAATTCTTCCGCACGACTTTGAACAGCAAAGGGTTGATGAGGGCAATTCTCAAAATGACTGATAAAAACAATTTATTGCTGTGGAGTCTGAGTGTACACATGCCACGGCCCATGCAATGCTTTCTATTCAATAAGCCAAGACCCTGGTCACTTCCCTGTTCAGATACAAAATATCCCAGAATGCTTTATTCAAAAACAAAAAGAGCAAGGTTTTCCTGGTGACCTGACCAACATTTATCTCTTACCCCACACCATCAGAACAGATTAATTGGCCATTCATCTTTGTTGTTTGTGGGATATATCAGTGTGCAAATGATTTGTTGTATTTGCCTATAAAGCAGTAGTGACTGCATTTCAGAAAACAAACTGGTTAGTTGTTTCGGAAATGTGAATATCTCTGCCATAGATATTAGTGTAGAGGTCGACCATTGAAGCCTCAAAAGACCCCTCCCAAAAACAAGGGTCGACTATGAAAATGAATCACTAGTGTGCATCCGGGCAGCCGCCATTTTGAATGTTACGGCCATCCAAAGCGAAGAGTGGCCATGTCTAAAACTCCCAAGCATCTTTGCAACGCAGTCCATAATACCTACATGGCCTCTTGCACCCAGTTATAAGGTACCGGTAAGTAAAACATACATTGGTGAGGTGAAAAATTGAGGCTGGTTACTAATGTGAGCATATCATATCGTGGCTGAAAAGGCGAGTTGATTTGTACATTGAGTATTGCAAACATGTGATTTTTAGGATGCCTGAAAAATAGTTGTCTTATACACCACCATTTATACTCCATAGATTTAAGTAAAATATGCAAGTTGGAAGAGAATGATTCTGTGGTGCAAAGCAACATTAAGACATGTTGTCTTTATATCATGTGGTCAAAGATTAAATCCATTTTAATCCAGCGTTGCCAAACTCACTCCTTCCATTTCAAGCCTCGCAAAATGAAGAATTTTATGAATGGAATGGGAAGTCAGCAGAAAAGCGATGGTTGCACTGTTACTTCACTAATTTATGCCCCAACCTGTATCTCTACCCCCTTTATCCAGGTTAGGTGGATTGGCCATGCTAAATTGCCCTTGGTGTCCAAAAAGGTTGGTTGGGGTTTCTGGGTTATGGGGATAAGAAGGAGATGTGGGCTTAAGTAGGGTGCCCTTTACAAGGGCCGGTACAGACTCGATGGGCCGAATGGCCGCCTCCTGCACTGTAAATTCTATGACTTACTGCCAAAATACTTAATCAGATCTGCATTACTTTGAGGTACAATTTAGATTCTTTCCTTCATCGGAGTCATCATTGCTGATCATTGCAGGAGAAACAAAACTCTTAAATTTACCCATCATCCAATAAGCTAACAATCAGAAAATGCAGGGTTCTTTGTGTATATATAATATCTACCTGTCTACGTTTTAATTTTAAGATGAACTATTTCTGCAGTTAATTATCAGTGGGGATGTGAGCTATCCAGCAGCTGTTCTGAATTTGTTTATTTAACCAGAATTGTGCACACACAGAACATACAGTGCAGAAGGAGGCCATTCAGACCATCGAGTCTACACTGACCCACTTAAGCCCTCACTTCCACCCTATCCCCCTAACCCAATAACCCCTCCTTTTTGGACACTAAGGGCAATTTAGCGTGGCCAATCCACCTAACCTGCATATCTTTGGACTGTGGGAGGAAACCGGGGCACCTGGAGGAAACCCACACAGACACGGGGAGAACGTGCAGACTCTGCACAGACAGTGACCCAGCAGGGAATTGAACCTGGGACTCTGGCGCTGTGAAACCACAGTGCTAACCACTATGCTACCGTGCTGCCACTTAACATGGACTAGCAATATAAAAGGTTCAGTATTTGTATTGTTTCAGAAAGTTTTTTTTCCCCAAATGAATGAATGATAACGGCAATCAAGCCATGGCAGATGAGCCACCCCATGGTCCATCCAGTCTGTTCTGTGTAGTTGTGAAGCCAAATGTCGTCTCTTAAGCAGTCCTTCGGGATCAGGGATGAGTTCACTCCTCGTCAATAGGTTCTGAGGTGGCTGATAAGTCCAGTGCATAATCTGCAGACTCTGCCATGGTTGGGGCAGGCTGTGCTTAAAAGGGTTGGATCGAGGGGTTGTTTGAAAGTTTGTGTGCTTTCTCCACCTTGACCTCAACTCTGTGTGTTGCTGAATTAAGTGTTTTTAAAATTCATTTATGGGATGTTGATGCCGCTGGCTAGACCAGCATTAATTGCCCATCCCTAGTTGCCCTTGAGAAGGTGGTGGTCTGCTGCCTTCTTGAGCAGCAGTCCCTGAGGTATAGGTACCCCCACAGTACAGTTCGGGAGGGATTTTGACCCAAGGACAGTGAAGGGGAACAGTGATATAGTTCCAAGACAGGAGGGTGAGTGACTTGGAGGTAACCCTCCAGGTGCTGGTGGACCCAGGAACTGCTGCTCTTAATCTTCTAGATGGTAGGGGTCGTGGGTTTGGAAGGTGCTGCCTAAGGAACCTTGGTGAGTTACTGCAGCCCATCTTTTAGTTGGTACACATGGCTGTCACTGTTCGGTAGTGGGAGAGACTGGATATTTGTGGAAAGGGTGGTAATCAAGCTGGCTGCTTTGTCCTGGACAATGTTGAGATTCTTGAGTGTTGTTGGAGTTGCACTCACCCAGGCAAGTGGAGAGCATTCCATTACACTCCTGACTTGTGCCTTGTAGATGGCGGACAGGCTTTGGGGAGTCTGGAGGTGAGTTACTCGCCGCAGAATTCCTAACCTTTGACTTACTCTGATAGTCACAGCATTTATGCGGCTAGTCCAATTTGGTTTCTGGTCAACCCCCAGGATACTGATTGTGGGGGATTCAGCAATGGTAATGCCACTGAATGTCATGGGGCGATGGTTAGATATTCTCTTGTTGAAGATAGTCATTGCCTGGCACTTGTGTAGTGCTAGTGTTATTTGCCACCTGTCAGCCAAAACTTGGATATTGTCCAGATCTTGCTGCGATTGGACATGGACAGCTTCAGTATCTGAGGTGTTGCGAATGGTGCTGAACATTTTGCAGTCATCTGCAATCATCCCCACTTCTGACCTTATGATGGAAAGGTCATTAATGAAGCAGATTAACATGGATGGGCCCAGGACATTGCACTGAGGAACTCCTCAGTTCAAGACCTTTGAGAGGATTGACCTTTGTGCCAGGGATGACTCCAACCAGCGGAGGGCTTTCCCCCTGATTCCCATTGACTCCAATTTTGCTAGGGCTCGTTGATGCCACACTTGGTCTAATGCTGCCTTAATGTTAAGGGTAGTCACGCTCACCTCACCTCTGGTATTTAGCTCTTTGCCATGTTTGAACCAAGGCTGTAATGAGGTAAGGAACTGAGTGACCCTGGTGGAGCTTAGACTGAGTGTCTGAGAGCAGGTTATTGCTGGGCAAGTGTTGCTTGATAGCACTGTTGGTGACTCCTTCCATCACTTTACTTATGATCGAAAGTAGACTGAAGGGGCAGTAATTGGACGAGTTGGGTTTGTCCTATTTCTTGTGTACAGGACATACCTGGGAAATTCTCTACATTGCCGGGTAGATGCCAGTGTTGCAGCTGAACTGGAACAACTTGGCTAGGGGTGCGGCAAGTTCAGGAGCACAAGTCTTCAGTGCTATTGCTGGAATATTGTCAGGGCCATAGTTTTTGCAGTATCCAGTACCTTAAGCCGTTCCTTGATATCACTTGGAGTGAATCGAATTGGTTGAAGACTGGCATCTGGGGACCTCCGGAGGAGTGTTCAATCCGGATGTGTTCAATGCCTTCCCGAATGAGCCTTCTCCATTTCGGCCAGCCACAGGTCATGAGCCAGCGGGTATGTTTGACCTCTTCAGGATGTCTTGAGGACATCCTTAAAACATTTTCACTGTCCTCTGGGGAATAATGGTCTGTGACTGACCAAATTGGAGAGGATTCATTCAGGAGGCGCTGAACACATTTGAGAGAAAAGGGGGATGCCTCGTCCTCTGCATCCTTTTCAGAGGCTCAATATCCCCACTGTGTGAGGCGACAGAAACGGCACGCAGCATTTTAGCTGGGGTCTAACCAGGGTCTTGTCAAAATCAAAATGGTGGGCTTTGTTTTACAGTGAATTGTCCTCCAATTTAAAACTCTATTCACTTTAACTATAGCTTCATAGCGTTGGCCATGAACTTTCAAGAATGATGAAAGTTGCCACCCAGGTTGAGAGGGTTGTTCAGGCGTACGGTGTGTTAGCTTTTATTGGTAGAGGGATTGAGTTTCGGAGCCATGAGGTCATGTTGCAGCTGTACAAAACTCTGGTGCGGCGAAGATCTTATGAGGAAAGGCTGAGGGACTTGAGGCTGTTTTCGTTAGAGAGAAGAAGGTTAAGAGGTGACTTAATTGAGGCATACAAGATGATCAGAGGATTGGATAGGGTGGACAGTGAGAGCCTTTTTCCTCGGATGGTGATGTCTAGCACGAGGGGACATAGCTTTAAATTGAGGGGAGATAGATATAGGACAGATGTCAGAGGTATGTTCTTTACTCAGAGAATAGTAAGGGCGTGGAATGCCCTGCCTGCAACAGTAGTGGACTCGCCAATACTAAGGGCATTCAAATGGTCATTGGATAGACATATGGACGATAAGGGAATAGTGTAGATGGGCTTTAGAGTGGTTTCACAGGTTGGCGCAACATCGAGGGCCGAAGGGCCTGTACTGCGCTGTTATGTTCTATGAGATATCCAGATCTTTCTTTCACCACTGGCTTTAAATGTTATCTGTGGGGTAGAAGTATATAGTTATTTATCTTTCTTCATGAGTCCATCTACCCACGTGAATAATACTGCTCTAAACTAACCATCTTTTGTCAAATATCGACCATTATTCCAATACATTTTGCAGTAGTGGAGCATCCTGTACAATCGGAACACTTGCACAAATCTTAAATCATGCAAACTTGCGAATCATATCCTAAGAGCACCAGCTAATTATGAGAATGGTTCTTCAAAGATCCCAACACCAATCCTAGCAAGACACTATTGGTAATCTGTCTCCAACGATCCAGATCCATTGACTACAGCCTCCTGTGTCTAGACATTTAGCCAGTTCTCAAACCATTGTTGCCGTTTACCTCTAATTCCACAGGATTATACCTTTGTAGAGAAGCCCACACTGAGGTTTTTTTTTCAAAAGCTTATTTTGAATTTCAGGTTAACTTGGTGATATCTTCAGAAACGGATAAAATGTTTCAAACCAATGGATCACCTTTTCGGAGGTTGTGTTGGCTGCCCCTGATGAGGGATATATAGTGGGTCATATAGGGAATGTCTATAAAGATTCTTCTCTCATATCTTGCCTACTAATATAGCTCATAGGCCTATCATTGCCCAGTTTCTGTCTGGTCGCCCTTTCTAAAACCTTTTAATTAAAAAAAAATCTTGTAATATTTATAGAATATGCAATATGGTAGAAGCACAGCTTTTATGTATCTCAAATATTGTGCGTTTTTAAAGTGATCCTTTTCCTCACCTGGAGATGGTGCAAATTTGAAAGTAGGCTTTTTATCCAGCGACATAGTCTGAAAAGAAGGCAGTTTAGTTACAGATTGCAGGGCCACTGCTGTCTTGAATGGTTTACAGCAAAGGAGAGTGGGATGCAAGTAAGCTGATTTAATAAATCTCATTAAAGTTTATTCTTTTGCTGACTCAAATACTGGGAGGTGACTTATGCTGTCAGAACATATCCTCCCAGAATTGTGCAGGCAGTGTCTAAAACTCACAGCCTGTCATTCCCGTATCCAACAACAATTGGATCAAATCAACCATATATAGCTGAGTAGCACAGCCATAGTAGGACTCTGGGTCTACAACCAGGTGCACTTCCAGGCAATCCTAGAGCAACACTTCCATTCAAACGCTAAAATTGTGATGTTTAGCTTGTTCTGAAGAATTCCAGTGTTAAATTTACTATCCGGGATGGGTATGAATAAAATGTGTAAATAGTGATTTCAAGGCCGCTGAATAGGATTAATCCTTTCACTAAAGTATTTGTTCAAGCAACTTGGGACTGCCTGTTTCACAATTAGCCAATTATGAGTATGGGTTTTGCTATGGGATCTGTAGTTTCAAAACCTTTTGGGGGACCGTCCCTACCTCCGAAAGGAAATCCAACCTTCCAAGTTTCTACGAAAATTAAAATGGAAATAGAAATTGAAACGTCATATTTCTGGGAAAAGTGCAACTTGTTGAAAGCATATAAAAGACACTGAGCCCTCTTGAGCTTGGCGCAGGCAGGTTGAAGAAGATGGAGGCTGAATCCAGGAACTGGGAATCGGCAAATTCACTGTTTGCTGCAATTGTTTCTGTTACTTTGAAGGTAACATGAGAGTGACGTCATCAAATCCACTATAAAGTTCAGGAGGTCCAGCAGACTCGTGCCGTTTTGGTGAAGACTAGTGTTTGTGGAACTCTGGGTACTTGTCAGCTGGGAATCCGGCTAAATCAGCTGGACAAAGAGAAGCTGAAGTTCTTCATGATGAAGACTGTTTTGAAGGACATTGGTGTAGAGGTGCCTGCTATTTATGCAAAGTGGCCTCTGAGAAATCTGTAAAGATAGATCTTTGTGTCGGCTACTTAGTGTAATTTCTAGTTTCTACTCCGTATAATCTGCTTGTTGTTTCCTGTTTAATTGATGTTGACCTTGGTTTGATTGTTTCAGTAGATGTTTTAATAAGTGAAACCTTGTCCATTGGTTCTTTCTGTTGGGGTCATTTTGGATGTTTGGTTCTTTCACGCTATTGGTCTCTATGGGGGTTGTAACAGTTAAGTCACAACCTTTTCGGGACTGATCTTGTACCAAATGATGTAACAATTTGGAGCGATGATTAATTGAAGTACCACAGTTGGCTTTTAAATTCAGTTTGATGTACTTTTGTAGATCACTATAACAAATCATAGCATGTAAATATGATACTGTATAGTCATGGTGGATATCTGCTCAACTTCAGTAAGCTTCTCTCGTGTAGCATATTGATTAGAAGAATGTCCCTACCTAATGCTGAACTTTGAAATGCCTTAACTTTGAAATATTTATCACTTAATTATTACCGTCAGTTCTTGGAAATATACATTCTAATCAGACTTTTTTTATTTGTTCAGGATGTGGGCACCGCTGGCTGGGCCAGCATTTATTTCTCATCCCTAATTGCCTTTGAACTGGGTTTAGTTTAAGATTGTCAGACGTATTGATATATTTTTAAAAAAATATATTTTATTCAAATTTTTCGGTCAAACAAAACAATACAAAGGTTTACCTTTTTACAACAATAAAACAATATATATAACTGTGACCGTTTTAATAAATAAATAATATATAAACTAAATGGCAACTGCCATAACAAAAATAATAACTCCTCCAGAGATAAATCAAGCAATCCAATATACATAACCAAGTACAAATATCTATACAAAAACACCCCTGAGGACCTCCCCTCCCCCTCCCCCCTGGGTTGCTGCTGTTGCCTTCCCATTTCCTTTATCGTTCTGCGAGGTAGTCAATGAACGGTTGCCACCGCCTGGTGAACCCTTCAGCCGAACCCCTTAGTGCGAACTTTATCCGTTCTAGTTTTATAAACCCTGCCATGTCATTTATCCAGGTCTCCACGCCCGGGGGTTTGGCTTCCTTCCACATAAGCAATATCCTTCGCCGGGCTACTAGGGACGCAAAGGCCAAGACATCAGCCTCTTTCGCCTCCTGCACTCCCTGCTCTTCTGCAACCCCAAATATAGCCAACCCCCAGCCTGGCTCGACCCGGACCCCCACCACCTTCGAAAGCACCTTTCCCACCCCCACCCCCACAGAACCCCTGCAATGCTGGGCATGACCAAAACATGTGGGTGTGGTTTGCTGGGCTTCTCGAGCATCTCCCACACCTATCCTCTACCCCAAAAAATTTACTGAGCCTAGCTCCGGTCATATGCGCCCTGTGCAAAACCTTGAATTGTATCAGGCTTAGCCTGGCGCACGAGGACGACGAGTTTACCCTACGTAGGGCATCAGCCCACAGCCCCTCCTCAATCTCTTCCCCCAGCTCTTCTTCCCATTTCCCCTTCAGCTCATCCACCATGATCTCCCCCTCGTCCCTCATTTCTCTGTATATATCCGACACCCTACCATCCCCCACCCATGTCCCTGAGATCACTATCTTGAACCTCCTGCGTCGGGGGCTGCAGGAATTCCCTCACCTGTTGCCTCGCAAATGCCCTCAGTTGCATGTACCGAAATGCATTCCCTTGGGGCAACCCATATTTTTCCGTCAGCGCTCCCAGACTCGCAAACGTCCCGTCTACGAGCAGATCTCTCAGTTGCACAACCCCAGCTCTCTGCCATGCTCCAAATCCCCCATCTATTCTCCCCGGGACAAACCTATGATTATTTCTTATCGGGGACCGCACCGAGGCTCCCGTCCTTCCCCTATGTCGTCTCCACTGCCCCCAAATTTTTAGCGTTGCCACCACCACTGGACTTGTGGTGTATTTCTTCGGGGAGAACGGCAACGGCGCCGTCACCAGTGCTTGTAGGCTGGTTCCTTTGCAGGATGCCATCTCCAATCTCTTCCACGCCGCTCCCTCCCCTTCTCCCATCCACTTACACACCATTGAGATATTGGCAGCCCAGTAGTATTCACTTAGGCTCGGTAGTGCCAGCCCCCCCCCCCCCCCATATCCCTGCTACGCTGCAAGAACCCCCTCCTCACTCTCGGGGTCTTCCCGGCCCACACAAAACTCATGACACTTTTCTCAATTTTCTTGAAAAAAGCCTTCGTGACCATCACCGGAAGGCACTGAAACACAAAAAGGAATCTCGGGAGGACTACCATTTTGACCGCCTGCACCCTACCCACCAGTGACAGGGGCCCATGTCCCATCTCTTAAAATCCTCCTCCATCTGTTCCACCAATCGTGTTAAATTAAGCCTATGTAAGGTTCCCCAACTCCTGGCTATCTGAATCCCTAAGTACCTGAAATCTCTTATTACCTTCCTCAGCGGTAAATCATCTATTCCCCTGCTCTGCACCCCCGGATGCACCACAAACAACTCACTCTTCCCCATATTCAATTTGTACCCCGAAAATTCCCCAAACTCCGAGTGTCTGCATTATCTCAGGCATCCCCTCCACTGGGTCCGCAACATACAGCAATAAATCATCTGCATACAAAGATACCCGGTGTTCTTCTCCTCCCCCGAGTACTCCCCTCCACTTCCTGGAGCCCCTCAGTGCTATGGCCAGGGGCTCAATCGCCAATGCAAACAGTAACGGAGACAGGGGACACCCCTGCCTCGTCCCTCTATGAAGACGGAAGTAGTCAGACCTCTGCCTGTTCGTGATCACACTCGCCACCGGGGCCCTGTACAGCAGCTGTACCCATCCAATAAACCCTTCTCCAAAACCAAATCTCCTCAGCACCTCCCACAGATAATCCCACTCCACTCTGTCGAATGCTTTCTCGGCGTCCATCGCCACCACTATCTCCGCCTCCCCCTCTGGTGGGGGCATCATCATTACCCCTAGCAACCTCCGTATGTTCGTGTTCAGCTGTCTCCCCTTAACAAACCCAGTTTGATCCTCGCGGACCACCCCCGGGACACAGTCCTCTATCCTCGTCGCCATCACCTTGGCCAGGAGCTTAGCATCTACATTTAAAAGGGAAATGGGCCTGTAGGACCCACACTGCAGTGGGTCTTTATCCTTCTTCAAAAGGAGCGATATCGTCGCCTCCGACATAGTCGGGGGCAACTGCCCCCTTTCCCTGGCCTCATTAAAGGTTCTCGTCAAAAGCGGGGCCAGTAGGTCCATATATTTCCTATAAAATTCCACCGGGAATCCGTCTGGTCCCGGGGCCTTCCCCGCTTGCATGCTCCCAATCCCTTTTACCACCTCCTCCATCTCAACCTGTGCTCCCAGTCCCGCCCTCCCCTGCTCCTCCACCTGAGGGAATTCCAGCTGATCCAGGAAACACCTCATTCCCTCCTTCCCTTCCGGGGGCTGAGCCTTATATAACACCTCATAGAATGCCTTGAACACCCCGTTCACTCTCTCCCCTACCCGTTCCATCTCTCCCTCCTCATCTCTCACCCCACCTATCTCCCTCGCTGCTCCCCTCTTCCTCAATTGGTGGGCCAGTAGCCGACTCGCCTTTTCTCCATACTCATACTGTACACCCTGTGCCCTCCTCCACTGTGCCTCTGCCTTACCCGTGGTCAGCAGGTCAAACTCCACATGTAACCTTTGTCTTTCCCTGTACAGTCCCTCCTCCGGTGCCTCTGCATATTGCCTGTCCACCCTCAAAAGTTCTTTCAGCAATTGCTCCCTTTCTTTACCCTCTTGCTTCCCTTTATGTGCCCTTATGGATATCAGTTCCCCTCTGACCACCGCCTTCAACGCCTCCCAGACCACTCCCACCTGAACCTCCCCATTGTCATTAAGCTCCAAGTACCTTTCAATACACCCCCTCACCCTTAAACATACCCCCTCATCCACCAATGAGCCCATATCCATTCTTCAGAGTGGGTGCTGTTCTTTTTCCTCTCCTACCTCCAGGTCTACCCAATGTGGAGCGTGGTCCGAAATGGCTATGGCCGTATATTCCGTCCCTGTCACCTTCGGAATCAGTGCCCTTCCCAAGACAAAAAAGTCTATCCGTGAGTATACTTTGTGAACATGGGAGAAAAATGAAAACTCCTTACTCCTAGGCCTACTAAATCTCCAGGGGTCTACCCCTCCCATCTGCTCCATGAAGTCCTTGAGCACCCTGGCCGCTGCCGGCCTCCTCCCGGTCCTGGACCTCGACCGGTCCAGCCATGGATCAAGCACCGTATTGAAGTCTCCCCCATTACCAACTTTCCCGCCTCCAGGTCCGGGATACGTCCCAACATACGCCTCATAAAATTTGCATCATCCCAGTTCGGGGCGTATACGTTCACCAGAACCACCGCCTCCCCTTGCAATCTGCCACTCACCATCACATATCTACCCCCACTATCTGCCACTATGGTCTTTGCCTCAAACAGTACCCGTTTCCCCACTAAGATAGCCACCCCCCTATTCTTCGCATCTAAACCCGAATGAAACACCTGTCCCACCCATCCTTTACGTAGTCTGACCTGGTCTATCAGTTTCAGATGCGTCTCCTGCAACATAACCACATCTGCCTTTAATTTTTTTAGGTGTGCGAGTACCCGTGCCCTTTTAATTGGCCCGTTCAGCCCTCTCACGTTCCACGTGATCAGCCGGGTTGGGGGGTTCTTTACCCCGCCCCCCCTTGTCGATTAGCCATCCCCTTTTTTAACCCAGCTCCTCACCCGGTTCCCACGTACCCGTATATCCCCCCGACGGTGCCCTCCCGCCTCAACCACCCCATCCCATAACAGCTCCCCCTTCTCCTTAGCAGCAGCAACCCAATTAACCCCCCCCCCCCCTCCGCTAGATCCCCCTCTAGCGTAGTTGCACCCCCCATGTTGCTCCCAGAAGTCAGCAAACTCTGGCTGACCTCGGCTTCCCCCCTTATCCTCGGCTCCCACTGTGCGAGGCCCCCTCCTTCCTGCGTCCCTGTTCCCGCCATAATTACCACAGCGCGGGAACAAAGCCCGCGTTTCCCACTCGGCCCCGCCCCTAATGGCTGGCGCCCACAGTTCCTCATGCTCCCCCCCCCCCCCCCCCCCCCCCCCCAACATGGGGAAGAGAGAAAAGTTACAGGATCACAAGATTAACAAATTGAAAAATCATCCACCCCCCCCTATAATCACCCCACCACTTTGTCCCAAAAGCTCTTTCACTCGCCAGACTATTCCAGCTTCTCGTCCACAATGAATGTCCTCGCCTCTTCTGCCGTCTCAAAGTAGTGGTGCTTCCCTTGGTGTGTGACCCACAATCTCGCCGGTTGCAACATTCCAAACTGGACCTTCTTTTTGTGAAGCACCGCCTTAGCCCGATTGAAACTTGCCCTCCTTCTCGCCACCTCCGCACTCCAATCTTGGTATACGCGGATCACTGCGTTCTCCCACCTACAGCTCCGAGTTTTCTTCGCCCATCTGAGAACCGTCTCTCTGTTATTGTAGCGGAGAAACCTCACCACTCTGGCTCGAGGTATTTCTCCAGCCTTTGGTCTTCGCGCCAAAACTCGATAAGCTCCCTCCACCTCCAAAGGGCCCGTCGGGGCCTCTGATCCCATTAGCGAGTGAAGCATCGTGCTCACATGTCCTGACGTCCGCCCCTTCTGCGCCTTCGGGAAGACCCAGGACTCTTAAATTCTTCCTCCTTGAGTTATTCTCCAGCGCTTCCAACCTCTCCACACACCTTTTATGCTGTGCCTCGTGCGTTTCTGCCTTCACCACCAGGCCCTGTATTTCATCTTCGTTTTCAGCAGTCTTTGCCTTCATGACCCGAAGCTCCAGCTCTTGGGTCCTCTGCTCCTCTTTTAGTCATTCAATCGCCTGCAATATCGGGGCCAACAGCTCCTTCTTCAACTCCTTCTTCAGCTCTTCCACACAGCGCCGCAGGAACTCCTGCTGCTCCGGGCCCCATAGCAAACGGCCACCTTCCGACGCCATCTTGCTTTGAGCTTCCCTTCCTTGCCGCTGCTCCAGAGGATCCTCCGCAATCCGGCCGCTATCCTCTCCCTTTTCCATGCGTGTCCGGGGGGGGATTCCCTTCTGGTTTACCGCACAGTGTTTTTGCCGTTTAAATTGCCGTTGGGGCTCCTATTAAGAGCCCAAAAGTCCGTTCCAACGGGAGCTGCCGAAACGTGCGACTCAGCTGGTCATTGCCGCACCCGGAAGTCCCGACGTATTGATATTGAAGAACAATGACTTTCAGCTGCATTTTCTGACTGAAGTCAGTCATGTCAAGTTGCACTTGTTAACTCTTATTTAAATTAGAAGCTGTAAATTAAAGCATTAGCCCATCATTTTTTAATGTTTGACCTGGGCTTGTAGTTGGGGGGAGAGTGAGGGTAAATTTAAAACACATCTATGAGAATGCTGTTGCTGTGATCGACGGGCTCCTCTTTGGTTTGGGCTCCTCGGGGAGCAGAGAGGGTTGATCCATTCAATTGGACATTGGTCTTTTTTTTAAGAATATAATACTTTGAATAGAGTATATGAGTAATTTGAGGCATGGCATATGGAATGTGTAACATGCACGGAAAGGAACAAGTGACTTGGGGTGTAGTAGTTCCCAAAGCTCTCCCACTGAGAGTTTTCCTTGTCTCCTGTCTGGGTCTATTGCAGACTAATTGATAGAGATTGATGACCATGCTTAGACAACAACCCCATTATCTTTTTACACAACTGCCAGCGTGACAGAAAGTAACTACATCTTTTATCCTCCCATAATTTCTCTTTCCTATACTCTTATTGACATTACACGATATTTTTGCCTATCACCATTCTGAACTTGCATGCAGTATTTCATTTTGAAACTGGCCGTTTTACAGCACCTTTTGGCACCAGTAAGTTTCCTGCTACACTGAATTAAACTGAGTTTTATCTAAAGAATGTCAAACCCATGTGTATTGCAGCCCCATTGAATATTTAATTAACTGTTTGAATGATTATACCTACCTGACTGAAGTTTGGAGTACCCCTCATTGCCAGCCACTTAACACGCTGTTTTCTTAATAAAATAGTAAAGGTTTTGCTGTACTTGCAGTGCACCATTATTGTGCACTGACCTAGTTGGAAAGTGTGATCAAATACTGGGATAGAATGCTGAATAGCCTGGCAATTTATTATGGTATTAGATTCCACCCCCACCACCTCCCAATGTCATATGGAAAGTGTAACCTGCTCGGAAAGGAACAAGTGACTTGGGATGTAATAGTTCCCAAAGCTCTCCCACTGAGGGTTTTCTTTACCTCCTGTCTGCGTTTGAATCCAAGCTTTGACTGTTCCACCGACTTCCTTCTCTTGTTAAATATTCATTTGACTATTTTTGGTAGCCTGGTCCCTTTTAGGGGACAGGATTAGCAGCTCGAATGACTGGTCCGTCACCAGCCGCATGGGAGTGCTGAACCCCGGCCAGTAGCGCGTCAGCTGGGACCCAGGCAGAGTGAAAGCCGGAGCTGGGGAGTTAACACCTATATATAGTTGCTCTGTGCCAGTATCACACTAGCTTTTTGTCTTCTACGATAAACCCCTTCGGCTTACACTTAAAGCTTCCAGCATATCTGTCTCGAGCCACCAGACTATTCAAGTGCTCTCCTGGCCATCTCCTACATGCTTCTATTTGTAAATTTGAGGTCATCCAAAACTCTTTGTCCTTCCTCAGACCACGTCCCAGTCACCCATTGCCCCTTTTATTACTGACCCACGCTGACTCCCAGTTCAGCAGCGCTTTGATTTTAAAATTCTCGTCGTTGATTTCACACACCCCTGTAGCCTCGCCCTCCCGACCTCTTAACATCCCCGGATCCCAGAACCTTTCAAGATAATAGATCTGACCTCTTGCGCATTGCCAATTTTAATTGTACCATGATAGGTGGCTGTGCTTTCAGCTGCCGAGGCCTGAAGATCTGGAACTGCCTCCCTAAAGCTCTCTGCTTCCTTCTCCTCCTCCAAGGTGCTCGTTAAAAACTATCTCTTTGACAGACCTTTTGACCATCTGGCCTAATATTACCTTGTGTGGCTAGCTGTCATATTATTTAATATCTCTCCTTTGCAGCACCATGGGATGTTTTATTACATTAAAGATGCCAAGTTGTTGTGTATAACTGAGTTATACAGTGCAAGACCGTTGGCACTCATCAGTTAAGTGGCTTGAAATGTTTACTGATTTTTCCCTCTGATTTTGTATATTTTGGTGAAACTTTAAAGAAACATTGTTTCTCTGACTGTATTTAGAACTTTAGCTAGTTAGAAGTAAATTACAGGGGTGCGGCATGTGGCACAGTGGTTAGCACTGGGACTACAGCGCTCAGGACCCGGGTTCGAATCCCGGCCCTGGGACATTGTCCGTGTGGAGTTTGCACATTCTCCCCGTGCCTGTGTGGGTTTCACCCCCACAACCCAAAGATGTGCAGGTTAGGTGAATTGGCCATGCTAAATTGACTTTTAATTGGGGGGGGAAAAATAATTGGGTACTCTTTAAAAAAAAAAAAATTTTTAAAGAAGTAAATTACAGGCTGATTGCTGACTGACAATTATGCTACTAGGAGAAGGTAAATTGCAGATGCTCCTACATGCATTGACTTTGAGAAACTAATGAACAGTCAGTCTCTCTCTCTCTCTCTCTCTCTCTCTGACACTACTCCTGTGAAGTGCCTGGGAATGTTTCATTATGCTAAAAGTACTGTATAAAAATGTTACTGGGCTATCTAAATTGAAGCAGCAAAAACTGGTGAGTAACAATCTTGAAATATCATTGTACTGCATTGGATTGTTAAGAGGGAACCAAAGATTTATGAAGTTGTTCAGTTGGTAGTGGATAATCTGGCATTGCCCACAGCAAACGAGTAGATGCTGAGTCTGTGAACTACGTTTTCTTAGCCTTTCATTCTGTGTTCTGAGAGGCTGAGTAAATTGGGCCTATACTCTTTGGAGTTTAGAAAATTGAGAGGCAATCTCATTGCAACATACAAGATTCTGAAGGGGTTTGATAAGAGAGATTGTTTCCATTGGTCGGGGAATCTAAAACAGTGGGACACAGTCTCTGGGTAAAGGGTTGATCATCCAGAGCTGAGATGAGGAGAAATTACTTCATTCAAAGGATTGTGAATCTTAGGAATTCTCTACCTCAGAAGTTTGTGCATACTTAAGGCTACGATAAGACCGATTTTTGTTATCTCCGAATCGAGGGATAAGGGGAGTGGGCAGGAAAGTGGAGTTGAAACCCAAGATCAACCATGATCGAATTGAGTGGACGAGCAGGATCAAAAGGCCAAATGGTCTATCCCTCCTATTTCTTGTGTTCTTTCTTGCTCTTTTTTTCACTCTTCTTTGGTCCTCCTTTTCTTTCTTCCCCTTCCTTGATCATTTTGATCTTTCCTCTTTTTATCTTTGTTTTTCTCTATAACCTTGAGATGTCAGGTAATGGATGGGAGGGCACAGGCTATTTTCCGGTGATAGGTGTGGAAAGGAAATCTCATGTGAAGGAGAGTTTCCCCACTCTTCAAAGTAGCGGCCATGGGATTTTTAAAAACGTTTTTCTAATTAAAGGTCAATTTAGCGTGACCATTCCACTTACCCTGCACATCTTTGGGTGAGACCCATGCAGGCACCGGGAGAATGTGTAAACTCCATACGGACAGTGACCCAGAGCTGGGATCGAATGTAGGTCCTCGTCACTGAGGCTGCAGTGCTAACCATTGTGCCACCGCGCTGCCCCTCCCATGGGATCTTTTAATTCCAGCTGAGAGGGTGTAGGATGGAAATCACTCTTTTCCCCAACGACATTTAAAAAAATAAATTTAGAGTACCCAATTCATTTTTTCCAATTAAGGGGCAATTTAGCGTGGCCAATCCACCTACCCTGCACATCTTTGGGTTGTGGGGGGCAAAACCCACGCAAACACAGGGAGAATGTGCAAAATCCACACAGACAGTGACCCAGAGCCGGGATCGAACCTGGGACCTCGGCGCCGTGAGGCAGCAGGGCTAACCCACTGCGCCACCGTGCTGCCCCCCAACGGCATTTAAAAAATAAAAAAAATTATGGATTCTGTTTCTACTTTTCCTGATGATCACATGTACATTAATTCTCTGCATCAAAACATTTCCTAACCTCATTCCTTATTCCTTTGGTGATCTTAAATTCCTGCTCATTAGTCACTAGTGCAAATAGTTTCTTTTTAAATTCATGTTACTTCAAAATGGAGGTTTAAATACCTTTCTTGGATCTCCTTTTGAACTTGTTTTCAGTAATAGAAGTTTTACATGATATGAAATGTACTACTTAGCAGCTCCAGAAATTAGTGTCGTCAAATATAAGTGGCACCAGAGGATGATCAAGCTATGCAGCACCATCTGGTGATGTGACAGGGAGCTGTTACAGGCCAGTAGAGATATATGTTTGAGGTTCCGTTACAGCACCTCCAGTGATGTAACCGGTAAGTGTTCATATTTGAACATTGGTATTCCTATCAGAAATGCGTGCATCGCAGGTTTGAGTGAAGCTGGGAATACTATGTAGGATCTTTAGGAATAGTCATCATGGGCAAGGTCTTGAGGAGTGTAACTTGTAGAAAATTGATTTAAAGGTACTTTGGACAATGTCAAAAAGCATTTCATGTTGAAACTTTTGTTTTTGCGAACATGCAGTTCAGTTGTACTTAAGGTACAAATGCGTGATGCATGCCAGAAATGTACCAAATTAAAATGGTGGCATTGTGTGCACTCTTTTCCATCTCGAGCAAATACTAACGTTGATAGTTACTGTGTTGGATTCACAACTGAAGTGCCACACAGGAAACCTCAGTCACAAAATAACTGAACTCATCAGAGCAGACTTTAGGTGGTAGACTTTGAGGGAGCATGTTTGCACTGATACGATTGCAGGTCAACCTATTTCATTTCTCTTTCCCTTAATAATGAATTGTTATGCTTATCAAAGGAGATAAAGAGGATTTGAAAGTATAAGGGTGAAGATAATCCTGAAAAGACAGAAAAAGCATATCCTTTGCTGTTTTCTATTGAGAAATTGCTGTCCGATCCATAACAAAGAACAAAGAACAAAGAACAAAGAAATGTACAGCACAGGAACAGGCCCTTCGGCCCTCCAAGCCCGTGCCGACCATACTGCCCGACTAAACTACAATCTTCTACACTTCCTGGGTCCGTATCCTTCTATTCCCATCCTATTCATATATTTGTCAAGATGCCCCTTAAATGTCCCTATCGTCCCTGCCTCCACTACCTCCTCCGGTAGTGAGTTCCAGGCACCCACTACCCTCTGCGTAAAAAACTTGCCTCGTACATC
Source organism: Scyliorhinus torazame (assembly GCF_047496885.1). Lineage (NCBI taxonomy): Eukaryota > Metazoa > Chordata > Chondrichthyes > Carcharhiniformes > Scyliorhinidae > Scyliorhinus > Scyliorhinus torazame. Next base: position 12,336,234 of record NC_092721.1, on the reverse strand, counting down.
TACTCTAAACTTTGCCCCTCTCACCTTAAACCTATGCCCCCTAGTAATTGACCCCTCTACCCTGGGGAAAAGCCTCTGACTATCCACTCTGTCTATGCCCCTCATAATTTTGTATACCTCTATCAGGTCGCCCCTCAACCTCCTTCGTTCCAGTGAGAACAAACCGAGTTTATTCAATCGCTCCTCATAGCTTATGCCCTCCATACCAGGCAACATTCTGGTAAATCTCTTCTGCACCCTCTCTAAAGCCTCCACATCCTTCTGGTAGTGTGGCGACCAGAATTGAACACTATACTCCAAGTGTGGCCTAACTAAGGTTCTATACAGCTGCAACATGACTTGCCAATTCTTATATCCATGGGCGTGGATCAGCAAACAACAGGCTTGAAGTAAACCTAACACCTGAGGTAAATTACTGGCGGGTGCTAGAAACTTGAAATATAAAGAGAAAATGCCAGCAATGCTAAACAGGCCAGGCAGCATCGAAGTAAACGTGCTGGTGACCTAGAAAGCTATTAGTTTTGGGACAGGGAATCTGAGTTCACTTCAGGGTTGCCACTAACTGAACCCGACCTATGCCTTGGGAAGCAGTGACTGCCGCATAAGTTTCATGCAGCATGAAAGCAGCTTTTGTCTGGTGCCTTTCCCAGTTGTCACAATTATGCTGCTGGTGAACAAGACAGTCTTTCAGAATAATAACGGTAATAACTGTTTTTATTTCTTTTTGGTGGTGCGCGAGTATTGCAAACTTCTGATGCTATGAATTTTAAAATGTCCCTTTGTTGCTGCCAGCTTTAGCAGACCCAGCAAAGGTTACTTTGATATTGCTTCTGGTTGTGTGAGATCCATACGTTTGGAGCCAGCAGCAGTACCAGCATGGCATTTTGGGGAGAGTGAAAGCACCGTTAGTCTGAGCTGACTGGATGCTTTGGGCACCTAACTATCTGTTTATCCAGCTTGGTGTTCACTTCTTGCCTCTACACCCACCCACCCATCCCAACCATGGAAAAATCGAAAACATTTTTGAAAATACATAATGCAAATAATTCATTTTTTTTTCAGTTTATCATTTATATACTCATTCACAAAATGAATGAAGGAGCAAAGCCGTAGCATGAACTGCCAGGTTAAACATTAATGTCTTATTTGCAATATTAACCTGCCTGGAGAGAGAAAATTGCTATTCAGCTGATTTTTATTTTAATGTTAACTTGATCTGTGCAACACAGATCTTAGAATGACTCCTATAAATACAGCATGACTCCTATAAATACAGCATCGGAGGGGCTGCACGGTGGCACAGTGGCTAGCACTGCTGCCTCACATCACCGAGGTCCCAGGTTCGATCCCGGCCCTGGGTCACTGTCCGTGTGATGTTTGCACATTCTCCCCGTGTTTGCGTGGGTTTCATCCCCACAACCCAAAGATGTGCAGGCTAGGTGGATTGGCCACGCTAAATTGCCCCTTAATTGGAAAAAATGAATTGGGTACTCTAAATTTATTTTTTAAAATACAGCATTGGCTCTAACAATGATGAAATGGACAGCATCTTGGGTCAGATGTGATGGAGATCCCCAAATGTTCTCATTTTGAAACAGCATCGGTATTAAACATGTACAAGTTATTTTCTAAATGTTCAACACTTAGCATAGTAATGAGCAGCACGATAGCACAGTAGTTAGCACTGCTGTTTCACAGTGCAAGGGTCCCAGGTTCGATTCCCGGCTTGGGTCACTGTCTGTGCAGAGTCTGCACGTTCTCCCCGTGTCTGCGTGGGTTTCCTCCGGGTGCTCCGGTTTCCTCCCACAAGTCCCGAAAGACGTGCTGTTAGGTAATTTGGACATTCTGAATTCTCCCTCTGTGTACTCGAACAGGCGCCGGAATGTGGTGACCACGGGCTTTTCACAGTAACATCATTGCAGTGTTCATGTAAGCCTACTTGTGACAATAAAGATTATTATAAGATTATTATCATAAGCAGCTTGATAATTGTGCTTTTTTTGAGCTACTCAATTCCATGTTCTAATGAAAAGCATGCTGTTTTGCTTTAATGGTGAGTTTAACTCAGTCAAGATGGCAAAAGAATATTCATCAACGGTACCTCTAGCACAAAATAATTAATGCTGGAATGTGGAATAAATTTTCAGATTAAAGGAGAAGGAAAATCTTGGGGAGAGCATACTTCCTTCAAAGTAAACCACCCCCCGCCCCTACCCGTGCATGGCAGAAGAGTTATAAAAGTATTTATTACATTTTCTAAAAGAATGTTATATTTCCTGCCCTATTGGGTGCCCATTATTTTGGATCTCCTTCACGAAAGGATCAGTCCAGTGATACAGGGGGAGAAAAACTGCCTTAAATTGGTTTTGTTTGATTTTTTAAAAATTCAATATTTCAGAACACTTTGTGAGGCAACTTAACCCTGGGAAAACACCCCGAGGCAGCGCGCACAGCTTACTCACCCTATGTTCTCTCCAAGATTGGATCCTCTCCTTTGCCTCCCAGGGTGGTTTAGAGTAGCATTAAAATTAGTTCCCCATTAATACTCCTGGAGTGACCCTGTCAATGATGGGTGTTTGCTTAGGAAATGTGACATTCTCCCATTTTCTGGACACAAAGTACTTTTTTTTTACATAATCGTGGAAGAAGAAGTACTGTCTCCTATCTTCCCTGACTGTCCCTCTCTTTAATGTTAGTGACCTTCCAATAAATGTGGACCATAGGAATTTAAAGCTTTTAAGGTTTACTGATATCTTGGGGCTTAAACGTTCAGTGCTAACTCTGAACTTTTATGTTTGAACCTGATTGTTGTCCAAAAACAATGTTGACATGAGCAAACAAAAAAGACAGGATGTCCCACCCTTGGCTGTGATTTAAAGTGCAATCATTGCAGGATCTGTTCTGACAAAGCCATCCTGTTTAGAAAATGTTTCCACAAGAATATATAGAACTTGTATCTTTATCAGAAAGTGTTTATGGAATTTATTATGTGCTTTCGCTAAAGTTTGTCACCTTTGCGTTAGGATATCACAGAAAGAAGGGAACCATAATCTGCCTTTTCATCTGCAGTTCCTGGAATTGTTACTGTTACAGTATTAATTGAACCGATCCTTGGAAATTACTTTGGACTTGCCAAGGTTGTGTGGACTTGAAGTGGAGTTTTTTTTAAAGACTGTTTTAATCCTGAGCATTATAGCTCCAAGCAGCCAAAAAAGCAGCTCTTTGTGCAATATGAATTGACAATGTACAACCCTGAAAACCGAGCAATTTCTGGGGTGAAATAAATATTTCTACTGCATGACCCGTTCCATCAAGTTGGCTGCTTTATTCTCCGAGTCCTTCCTTGTGTGAGAGAGGGAATCGTTGCACTGAATGTCGGATACTGCAGTTCTACTGCAGAATGAAAGCAGGCTCATTAAATTTCAAGTAAACCTAATTTACACACTGAACAGATTACCTCGACAATAAATCCAACGGCTGTTCGGTTTTTGTCAACCCGCAGCTTGTTTGCATTTAGTTTTGCCAACTCTGACAAACAGACACGCGAGAAGCCCAGGTTCCACATTGCAGGTTTCTTTCAGTGAAGGTGCCTGTTGCTGTGGCCAGATTTTGGAATGAATTCCATCAGTTCTTGGCCAGGCTGTGCGGGTGGAGTGCTTTGCAATGGCAAACTTTCCGCTGGAAGGGGTGGAAGGAAAATCTGACAATGTCCCGAGTTATCCTGCCGCAGATACAGTAAGCAAGGGTGTGGTCTTTCAATTCCTTGCATAACCACTTGATTGTGTTGTACTGTTTGCCCGCCACAGTATTTATGGAGGGAATCTATGTTGGATATTACTGCAAACAGGACTCTGCTGGGTCTATCTTGAAATTTAGACTGGGCTTTTTCCACCCCCTTTGTTTAAATTGGCTTGCATCTAAATGTAAATTGTGCAGTGGTCTCCTGCTAATCTTAAATCTGGATGATGGGGGTGAAGGATGTATTGAAGATTCTGCACATTTGTTGATTTTAATTTGAACAGAATCTTTTGGACCCACCCCCCCCCCCCCCAACCCCCACCACCACCACCTCCACCACCATCTCCATATTCACAACGAGCAGCATATATCCTAAAAATGAAAACCCAGACTACTGTTGCTTCACAGTTTTTCACGGAACTGCATGTGTTTACAAAGCGCAGTTAGGACTGTCCATACTATACAAGCATTTTAGTTAACCTGGGTAGGATACGTTGGAAAAACAAAATGCACAGGTGGAGCAAAGGACGCTTTCGATGGCAGTCTTTGCCACCTTTGCTGGAGTTGCATTAAATTTGGGTCAAACTGAAATGGCTGGGCTGGTTCTTTCAGTGAGTATCACTGCACCCCTCTGGAATCTGTTTGGGTTGCATAACTGTGATATTGCAATTTTCACTTTGTTGCAAAAACAGGAAACATTAAATAATCCCTCAAAGAGTTGGAGAAAGCATATCACATATTTTGCAAGGTTTATTAGGTAGAGAAAGTTTTCATGGTAATGAGGAGAGCATTTTGCGTAAGCTGGTTCCCAGCTGGGCAGCCAACATTGATCATGGCCACACTGTTCTCTAATTACATCATTTAAATCTTAACAAAGATAGTATTAGCAAACACAATATGCTTCTCCAAATTATTCAGTTTGAGGAGGTTCTATCAGCAGTTGTGTTTGCCGAACAAGCCGTTGCGCAACAGATCTTTTATTACCTTTTAAAAGATGGATTTGTATTTTGGGCAGAGATCTTTTGTCAGTTCTGAAAAGGTATGGCAGGTGATCGTCTGTATCCGGAGCAAAAATACAAACCTACTGGAAACACTCAGTCAGCGTGTGCAGATGGAACAATGCAGGTGTAAATCTTTCGTCAGAACTAGAAGATATTGAAAATGAACAACATTCAAAAAGAAATAGAACAGAAAATGAGGGAAAACAATCCCCTGCACACATGAATAAAGAAACAGACTTGTAAAAAGACTAAAATTATATTAGCATGAGGTACTAAGAAGCATAATGAGAGAAATTTGAGAGATGTTGAGTGAGGGAGGTAGAGATGCTCAACAACTGGCTACATGGAGCAAGTGGTAGCAGCCCCAGAATCTAAGAGAAGGGAAAAACTGGTAACAACTGGAGTGTGAACTGCCCTGGCAGAAGTCTTCCAAAGCCAAGTATCAACATGTTCCCCCTCTCATGTTCTCTGCACTTCTTCCCCACCCAGTGCCTCCCCCACTAAACTAACTTGACATGAGGGAGGCAAGAATTACAGATGAAGGGTGGCTCAGTGGTTAGCACTGCTTGCCTGCAGCGCCAAGGACCCGGTTTCAATTCCGACCTTGTGTGAATGTCTGTGTGGAGTTTGTACTTTTTCCGTGTCTGCGTGGATTTCCACCCATTGTCCAAAAATATTCAGGTTAGGTGGATTGGCCATGAGAAATTGACCCTTGGTGTCCAAAGATTTGCAGGTTAGGTGGGTTATAGGGATAGGGCAGTGGGCCTCGGTTAGGGTGCTTTTACAGAAGGTTGGTGCAGACACGATGGGCTAAATGGCCTCCTGAACGGTAGGAATTCTATGGTAAGTTAAGGTCCCAAAACTCTCAATGCAAAAAAATTCAGTGGATTGAATGGGCCAGCAACAGATATTTGTTTTAAAAAGTAGAAGCTTGACATGTGAAAAATCCAGCTTATGTTTTCTGTCCATGTACCTGTCATCCAAATCCTGGAGCAACTTCAGCCAACCCCACTCTTGCCTCAGCACATTTGCTGAAACCCTGATCCAGGGCTTCTAGACCCCCCCCCCCCCCCATCCCCAAGCAGCTGATGCTGAGGAATTCCTTAAAGTAGATCATGAATGGCTGCCATCTCTGGTAGAACCCTTCAACCAACCCCCTGATGGCATTCTTGACTTTCTACAAGTACAAGAATTTTATTAGGTCCCCCAACCATACCGAGGTGCTGGGCGGAGAACAGGACCACCGCCTCTGGGCAATCAGCGAGGTGAAGGGCAGGACTTTTGCCTTCCCTCTCATCTGCAGCCCTGGCGAGTTTGGCACCCCAAAAATGGCCACCAAAGGACAAGGCTCCAGCTCAATATTCAGATTCACCGACGTGGTGTTGAAGAAGGAGACACAAAGGCTGAGCAATTTGGGGCAAGACCAGAACATGTGTGTGATTGGCCGGCCCTCCAGAACAACGCTCACTACCTGTCTTGTACCTCAGGAAAAAAAAAACACGCATCTAGTTTTGGTCAGTTGTGTACGGTGCGTCACCATAAGCTGGATCAGACCAAGCCCCGCACATGAAGATGTGGAGTTCACCCTGCGAAGGGCCTCATTCTCACCTCATCATCTACTATAGGCCCCATCTTCTTCTCCCACTTCGCCTTCACTCCATCCGCCAAACCAGAGTCCTCAGACACAATTCAACCAGAAATACAAGACGTGCTCTCTCTTCCAACCTCGCCAGCGCCAAGAGAAAAGTGCCTCGACCCATCTCAGCTACCAAAATATAATAAAAACTCAGCACCCCTTCCAAAAATACGTTCCCACTGGGAGCCATATATTTCCGAATACAAGAGAAATATTGCCGTAAACAGTATCCCACAAAACAGTTATACTCCCTTCCCCTACCATACAACTTGTACAAAACAACCCCATCCCAGCCATAACAGAGCCTATTTAACTCAATCCCAGTCCACACTCTAACAAACGCTTCTGCCTGCCCCGAAGTATCGAAGTATGGTCTTTTGACCCGAAGGCGCCTCGCAAGGTACACCACTCCAACCCTTGCTCCACTCTTGTATGACGCCACTTTGGCCTTTTTAAAGGCTGCCTGCTTCTTGGCCAGCTCTGCACCAAGATCCTGATATATTCAAACATGGCTTCCTTCCCATCTTGGGTCACGTTTGTCCTTGGCAAATTCAGGACCGGCTCCTTCTCCTGGAAGCTGTGGAATCTGGCTATCACCGCTCATGGTGGCACGTTCACCCGAGGCTTCTGCCGGAGTGTTCGATGGGCCCCACTCAACTCTGGAGGAGATGCCAGTACCCCCTCCCCCACCATCTTACCGAACATCTGCAAGCAGTTGGATTCAGGCCCTCTGGCACCCCACTGTTCCTGAGCCTTTGTCTCCCCGACTGATTCTCCAGGTCATCCATCTTCGCCCTCCGATTCTTGTTTTTTTTGCCACCACCAAGATCTCTGCCTCCAGTGAAGTGATCTGGTCGCTGTGCATCAACAAAGCCTCCACCCCTTTCAACACCTCACCATGTTCCTTTACAGCCTCTGAAAACTTCTCACGAACAGGACCCAGTCAATCGGCACGCTGAGTGTCGAGCGTCACCCTGCATTGCCTCTCAAAATACTTCTCAAACTGTTTTTCTTTTTTTTTTTTTTAAATCGAGGGGCAATTTAGCATGGCAAATCCACCTACCCTGTACATCATTGGGTTGTGGGGGCGAAACCCACGCAAACACGGGGAGAATGTGCATACGCTACACGGACAGTGACCCAGAGGCGGGATCGAACCTGGGACCTCGGTGCCGTGAGGCTGCATTGCTAACCACTGCGCCACCGTGCTCCCCTTTCAAACTGTTTTTCTAGCTTGATGACCAGTATCCCCGTTGGCATATCTGCCGTGTTCGGGGCGGCCCCGACTGCCTCACCCACCACCGCTGCCATCTTCACTACTGAGGCTCGACGCGGAACCTTCGAGTCAGTCGAAGGATTTACAGCCTCAGACAACATAGTTATGGTCTTTATCAATATGCTTCTCCTCCAGAACCCCTCTACGTTCTTATAGGAAGAGATTGTCCACCAAAACCCCCGGGAATGGGCATTAAGGGCCAAAAGAACACGTACCCTGGCGGGAGATACCTAATGCACGACCTTCTACGTGCCACCATGGAAGTCTGCCCTCTGTCAACTCGACGTCAACCAAAATGGTGCCCTTGTACGAAATCAAGTTCCGTCCATCCATCACACTGTAGCCATTGACCTACATTGGCTCCTGTTTAAACAACGCTTTGCTTTCAAAATTCCCACCCTTGTTTCTAAATCCCCCTCTGACCTTGCCCCTCCTATCCCTGTAATTTACTCCACTCTCACAGCCATCAGTTAGGGGTAGGTTTAGCACAGTGGATTAAACAGCTGGCTTGTAATGCAGAACAAGGCCAGCAGCGCGCGTTCAATTCCCGTACCGGCCTCCCCGAACAGGCACTGGAATATTGCGACTAGGGGCTTTTCACAGTAACTTCTTTGAAGCCTATTTGTGACCAGCGATTATTATTATTTTTATTAATATTACCTACGTTACTCTGGCCTCTTCCTCATCCCTCTATTTCGACCATTTTATCGTTGGCAGCTGCCAAGGCCATGAGCTCTGGAATTCCCCCTCTAGACTTGTCCGCTCCTCTTTTTCCTCCTCCAATACCTACTTCTGTGACCCAAGCTTTTGTCCATTTGCCCTGATATCTCCTCATGTGGCTCAATGTCCTATTTTGCTTTATAATGCCTGACAAGTTTTATTATGTTAAAAGCACTATATTAATATGACTTGTGGAGTTAAACTGGTAAGATCATGTAAAGAATTGAGGGGATAATCATGATGTTACAAATAATGGAAAACTGATATGTTTTTTATGTTATTTTGAATTAAGTAGCATCCATAAACAGTTGCCTTTAAAAGTAGGGATGGGATTGGTACCAGGGGATACCGTAGATTCCCTTTGCAAGATTTCTATATCACAGTATTGGATACTGGATGGCTACTCTCAGGTTTATTTTGTGGTTTCCTCACCATTGAAGAATAATAGAAAAGCAGATAGAGCATGCTCTTTGGAGGGCTCTTAAAGATACCTAGAAAAATATATGTCCTATCAGTGTCCAGAAGTGACTTACTGAATAACGAAGATTAAAATTGGAGAGTAATTACCGTGAGCCACAATTTGTTCCTAAATGTGCACTGGATCTTCATCATCTTGAGAATATTGGAAGTGAATTGGTTGCACGAACTGGAATAGGCCGTTGCAGAAGTTTTAAAAATGTTAAATTAGCCCGGGGTTTAAGCCAGGAGTTGCAACATTGGGGCATTGGCCTCCCAGTAAGAATTAACACTGTGGATCTGAACTTTATCTGCTTGCCAGTTTTGGTGGAATTGTCTGGACCATTTCCTGGCAGAACTACCCATTGCCGCATATGGTAATATGGAGTGGGCAGGTGTGAATTATCTGGCTAACTGGGGATTAACTTGAGAAGAAAATATATTAGGGAGGCAGTGGACAATTTAATATTTGACTCTGCCATGTTCCGCAATATTTTCCCTAGTTTGCATCTCGTGAGATCAAAAGCAACAAAGTCTAACTGGCCATGAATCCTCATTTTAATGGTCTTGGATCAGCAATGTAAAAGCAGATTTTTCCATTTCTGGCTGTAGATTAATCAAACATTTGAGCGCAATAAAAGATTTTTAAAAGTAACTTTTAAATAAAAGTTTTGACCTTGTTCCAAATGTTATATTGTGACCATTTATAAAAAAAAAAATACTGTTTATTACTTTGCTGCCAAAGTGTCTTTTATTTTTGAAGATTTGTCAAGACCCTTTGCAGTACTGGGTGTAAGAGAAAATATTTCATGTGGAGATATAAATAAACCTTTATGCACTTTCTGGGGTGTTTGCATTTATGAGCATGCCAAAGTCGACTCCAGATAAAGCTGTTGTTAATATTTAACCGCTGGGCGATGCTGAAACACTAAAATATAACGTGGCTTAAATCATGTCACGTTTTTTTGGTGCTTTCTTTCATTTATCGACACTGGCCAATTCTTACAACGTCGGTCCTGTAATCCGTGTTTCTGGCGCTTAACGACCCTCTGGAATGGCCTAACAAGCCACTCAGTTGTATTCAAGAAGGTGGCTCACCGTGACCTTCTCAAGGGCAAGTAGGGATGGGCAACACAATGACACCGACATCCCATGAATGATTTTTTAAAAATAATGTAATCATTTACGCTCATCATCCAAATCAAAAGCACATTTTTTCCTAATTATGAAGATATTTCATGCATGTCACTGTCAAACCAGTGGAAGAAGGTAAATAAGCTTATGAGTAGAACAAGAATGTGCAATTTTAGAGTTGAGTGAGAAGGTTCGTGGCGGCAATCAAATTAACATGGGCCTTATTAGAGCTGATAAGATTGAGAGTGACATGACACAAATCTTCCACGATTCTGAAAGTTTATATCAGATAAATACCACATTGAGATGGACACAAATTTAAGTTCTCATAAAATTGTTTGGGAGGTGGGGGGGAGAAAATGGGCAAGATCAGCTGCAGGAGGGTAACGTTATTTAATCTTGAAGACTGGTAATAAAAATACGCAGATTGTAAAAATGTTTGCCATTGTATTTTGTTCAAGGCTCTTGAAATGAACACCGTTTCCTCCTGTGTTGCTCTCCGTTGTTCAGATTTTGATTATTGTATTGGTTTGGTACAGACAAGTTTAAACAAGGCACTAAAGTTACGCTTGGATATTGCTGGAGCACATACCCCTAGAACATGTACCAAATTGTTAATAAATAATGCAGTGCTCCACCAGGAAGATGGATTATTAACCTGTACAGTAGACTGTCAGGTATGTTTGTGTGTGTGGCTTAGCTCATTTGTCCAAATAACTAGAGTGTGATGCAGGATGATGCCAATGGCGCAGATTCAATCTCTGCACCGGCTGTGGTAGTTCATGGAGACCTGCCCCCTTGCAATGCCCCACAGTTACGGAGTAGTGCCACTCAAACAGTATAGAATCATTTGGAGAGATGCCTGTGGCTAATTACCTTGCCTTATAAAGGTAACCTTCAGTTATGTTTGAAAGAATAACATGCAGCAGTCAGAACATTGCATTTAAAACAAAATTGTAATTTAAGTGTGTGTATTTTCAAATCGGATACTGAACAGTTCAGCATCCTGCAATTATCCCGTCCTTGATCAAAATTTAACGTTTAGGTGTGCTCATTCGTATTTAGCATTCACAGGGTTAAATCATGAAGGAAGTAGAATATAGCTGCTGCCTGTTTGACAGAATCTGCGCTGTTTACTTTCCCCACCCCCATTCCGTCATTACCTTCTGTGGTTCCCTTTCACTGCTCCGCGTCTGTAGATGTAAGTGTTCGCAGATGTTAGTGAAACATTGGCTGAATTACTGTATGTCCATTTTCTTCCAGATAAGGGAGCTGAAGGCCATGACTGCCCTTTCTTTATTTTGGAGCGGGGGGGGGGGGGGGGGGGGGGGGGGGGGCGAAACTGATCCTGAATGAATCGGCGGAATAGAGTTAATAGAAGTGCAGCATGCAGAGATGAGTTTCCGATCAGTTTGAAACCAGGCTTACAGTACCTCTATGTAGCAGTGGGGCTGGTCTCATTGGGTCGAGGCATTTTCAATATAGAGAGCACAGTGTCATCTGGCACACTCAGCCATTTATGAGATACATCAGACTATTGGATTGCTGCCCAGAATATTGCCGCAATACTTGTTGCGATTGGCTGTTCCCCCCCATCAAGCATAGTTTCACGAGGAAAGCCAACTCCTTTTTTAATCTGCAATAGCATGGCTGACTGCAGTATGCTGCCTTGTTAGTACTGCTTCCGTTCTCATCTCGAGTACATTGGAAGTGATCAACAACTTCGTAAAATATAGCAGTGCTGGTTCGAGTAGAGTGAAAGTTACTGTACTAAAACATTGATTTTGCTATTTTTGTTTTTGTTTTTATCAACAGGTCAGTGATAAAAAGTGCCTTTACTGAAGTCTGTGTTACTTGGAACTGCTTTTAGGTCATTCTGCTCTTTTCAGACCTGCTTGTTGCCAATTAAACAAATGTTTGACCTGACGTGCAACTGAAAACAACACGCCTCTGCTGCTGCCTCATCTTAAACTGGCCGTAACATCAAAAAAAAACTGGGACAACAATCTGCTGCAAGAGGAACTAAACCAACATACAGAGAGCTGAATGTGCCGAATGCAGTAAAATCAATAACTGGAAGTGACTCGAATGCGATTAGTATTCAATCAACGGGTGTGATTGCATCAAATAACTTTTTATTAAAAGCAGTGAAGTGCTGTGTCAGCAGAAATACGTTATAAAACAGCCGGACCTGCCACCAACAAGAAGGGGTTAAAACCCCAAGCCGAAGGCCACAACTCCCAACTGGTGACCGATAACTTGCTGACGAGTTGTCTGTTTTAATGTTAACTAGCAGACAGCAGAACAGTTCTCCTGCAGCGTTTTATGAAGTAATTTCCTGCTTTTATGACCATTAAGAGGCGTTTTTATATTTAAAAAAAGAGCTATATTTTTGACTTTAATTCTGTTGACTGCTGCATTCTTTCCCCAAGAATCCTGATATTAAGCTGTTCTGAACCACGTTTCACTTTGACGATTTATTATGGCTTTAAACGTTACTCCAGTACGTGATACAAAATGGCTGACACTAGAAGTGTGCAGACAGTTTCAGAGAGGGACATGTTCACGTTCAGACCAGGAATGCAAGTTTGCACATCCACCAAAAAGCTGTCAGGTTGAAAATGGGCGAGTTATTGCATGCTTTGATTCCCTTAAGGTAAGGAATTTTAATGTCGAGCATTTCAATAGTGCAATTTCTAATTTTGTGCCACAAAACTCATTGGCCTGTCTTGTAAACTTTGGCGATTGTAACTTAGAAATGTGAATCCACATTAGAGTTTGACAATTTTTAACATATTGAGAATTTTATTTCATGGTGAAGTAAACACTTACTAATAGTAGAACACTTTCATGTCTTTAAGAGTGACAGTGGGGAAGGTTCAGATGATTTTTACGTCTTTGCCTTGGAGCAAATTTGAAAATAAAGATTTTACCCAGCACTCACCACTATTATTTTAAAACCCTCATGTACAGGCAGCACATGGTGGCCGAGTGGTTAGCACAGCTGCCTCACGGCGCTGAGGTCCCAGGTTCGATCCCGGCTCTGAGTCACGGTCCGTGTGGAGTTTGCACATTCTCCCCGTGTCTGCATGGGTTTCGCCCCCACAACCCAAAATTGTGCAGAGTAGGTGGATTGGCCACGCTAAATTGCCTTAATTGGAAAAAAATAATTGGGTAATCTAAATTTTAAACAAAAAAAAGCCTCCTGTATAATCCATTTTTATTAGTTAATCTTCAAATAATCCAGCCACTTTTATTTCCCTGTGAAAGCATGTTCTAAAATATTGTTTCTCTCTCTCTGAAAGCATGTTCTACTGTTTGCCCTTCAGAGCTCTATTCAGACTTATTCAGCAAACTATTCTCTTTACTTTCTTCCTCTTCAGTCTTTTCGCTGCCCCTTATCTTTAGTGACCATGTACAGCAAACCCCCCCCTCCCCACCCGCCCGCATTTCTGGGTTTTGCCCCATCTTGGCCTCTTCATAAAATTGACTTGGCCCCTCAAGTTTCGTTATTGCTTATAGCCTGTGTGCAGTCAGTCACATTTGAGGCGAGCTATTACCACCAAGGTCTTACTCCCACCCTCTTCTCTAAACCTTTGATGCCTTTTTTCCACCAAAACAACCATTTTTCTATTCCTGTTTTACATACATATGTGCACACACCCATACACTCCCATCACTCATTAAAGCAAGACAGCGCACATTTGCATTTCTGATGGATAACCAATTTATCAATCTCCAGATCTGTGTGCCATATAACAGCCTCCACTGTTGCTATTCAAATCTTGTCTAGATGGCAACGGCTTCTCTTCTCCAGAGCTAACCACTTCCTCAAACTGCTTCTGCCGTCTCCATATTTGCTTCCAATGCTCTGTAATTTCCTCTAGCCCTAAAACCCTCCAAGATCTCTGCGCTCCTCCAATTCTGACCTCTTGGAGCTTTTTTAATCTTGGGATTACAGCCACCCAAGCAGCTTGCCTTCTCCACTTTCCCACTTCCATCCCAGCCTCCTAATTTTTCCAGCCCTTCATCACTGAGCTATTTTTCCCCCAATCATCCCTATTGCCCTCTTCAAAGTGCCTCTTCCATAGGATATATCACGGTAGCTCACCACCACCTTTTCAAGGGCAATTAGGGATGGGTAACAAAGGCTGACCCAGCCAGTGAGACCCACTTCCTTTGAAAAAGAAAAAAAACTTAGCCCTCAGGTTGCACCCTAATTTGCGACCAATCCTAGCCCCCCCCCCCCCCAGTAAATGATTGTTAACTTTTAAACATTGTCTTTACGCTTCAATATTGCTGCGGACCACCCTTAACACAAAAAAAAAAACCACATTTGACCCATCCATTGTCTCATGATAGGTAAGTAAAAGTAAAGTCGCCATAGTCCCAGTTGACCATAGGCTGCTTTCCCGTTTGAGGGGAATAGCTGAATGGTGGTGATTTAACTTGAGGATCACCACACCTTAGGTGAGGGGCAAGGTTGAGAAGGCGGGGCTTCATAATAACCTCAGCCGGTTCGGGAATTGAACCCACGCTGTTGGCCTCGCTCTGCATCACAAACCAGCTGTACAGTCAACTGAGCTAAACTGGCCCCTGTTGTCTCGTATATTTCCTCTTTAAATGACCAGAATATGTTGGTTTCCCCATTCCATGACATCCTTCGTAATAGTGAGCATGCTGCTGTGTACTTTCTTCACTGCCTCAATCTTTTTGCAGCATCCAAATACTCCTATTCTCCTGTGGTTCTGCCCTTGTGTGGTTCTACTGTCCATCTGGATGCTTGCCTTTTCTTCCCCGTTTTATTGTCGCGGGAATCAACTGAAGATCTATCCGCACCCTCTTCCACCTTTTTTTCGCAATTCCGATGCTGTCCCTTAATGGTGACATTTGCTGGCATGGTCAGCATCCACATGCATGGTAATAACATCAAGCTGCACCTTCATACCTCTCAGCACTTCAGTGCTGTCAGAGTGCCCATCAAAGTCTTGGGGAAAGTTACAGGTTCCTTCGATTGAATGTCAGGGAAACCCAAACCGGTGTTTGCGATACAAAAGCAGAAAATGCAGCACTTTCTGTTTTTGTTTCAGATTTCCAGCATCTGCAGTATTTTGCTTTTATTGCCATTGTTTTCGATGCCCACCGCACATCTCCGTCTTTGATGCCAACTCTGTCTTCTTCCCTGGCCTTCCCTTTTTAATTTAACAAACCATTCCGCTTGATCCTGAGATGGACTTGAAATCGCATATTATCTCTGAAATTGCTTACTTCTACCTCTGCATATTTGTCTCTCTTTCCCCACCTTGTCTCTTCCCAGGCTGAAATCCCTCTAGGTTTTGTCACCTTTGGATTTGATATTCCAAAGCTCCCCCTACTGACTTTCCTTTTACCACACTCCAAAAACTCACAATTTATCCAAAATGTAGTAGTGTGTAACCTGGGCTGCATTACGCCTGTCGAAAATCAGTACTGCGGATGCTGGAAATCTAGAAACAAAACAATGGCAATACTCAGCCTCTGCGGGGAGAGAAGCAGTTAACCTCTCAGATGGATCACATTTCATCAGCACTGGGAAAAGTTAGAGTTGTAATAGTTTTTGAGCAAGGGATGGGTGGGACAAGGGAAAAGTAGAAATTATAGGGTAGAAGACAGTGGCGATTGAATGACAGGCGAGTTGGTCTTCAAGGGCCAGAGGGAATGGTGATGGGGCAAGAAAGAAACTAAATATATGCCGAGAGCAGATTCTGAATGATCAATGCACTATGTCCACTTGTCTATCCTTGCAGACTTGCACCACTTCAATGTCTGCCAATGCATTAACATTTAAAGTTGTCATAATCATTTTCCAATCTGACCATGTCCTCCACTTGTCAGACTTTGCCTCCCACATCCTTCAATCTTCTAGCTTCCATACCACTCTCCTTCTGTCCCACCTTTGGGGGCAGAGCTTTGAACGCCATCTTGTTTAGAACTCCCTCCCAAGATCTCTCTACTTTGCCTTCCTCCTTGTTCAGAAACTGTTCATGTTCTCACACTAGTTTCCCTAATTCCTAAACTTCCTGGTCCAACCCAAGATAATCCTGATGTTCCGTGAAGCATCTGAGATGTTCTGTACATCAAAGATGCTATATTTATTTTTATTGTCGTAGGAGTGTCAGCTATACCTGAAGTGCTTTCTATCTCATTTTGTGGTCTTTGAGAAGATGCCTCGACAATGTTTACATATTTAATTTGAGCACTGAATTGTTTGTGAAAACGTACCTGATCTGATAGCTACAGCAGAAAACCATTGAATAATGAAGGTGTAAATTTTGATCACATCAGCAACTGGCATTCAAAGCCACTTCTCTCATTTGGGTAACTTTAGATTAGAGAGTTGCTCACTAATCTGTGTTGGTACTGCATGCTGGCAGACTGCACTAATGGGGTGGAGAGGAGGGTGGGGGGGGGGGGGGGGGGGGGGGGTGATGGGTGGACTGACTGGGCCGGGGCTGCAAGCCGTTTTGGTTGGGGTGGGTGAGACGGGAAGGTGATGAGAAAATAATAACCTCATGCAGATTCTGGCCGGTCACAAAACAGTTTTAATAAGAATCATATGGACGCTGAAGCAATCAGAGGATTCTGCTCAGTTCAAGGAAGCATAACTTTTTGCTTTGATGGATACGTTGAGACTCACCAATAAGAGTGTGTGTTGCTAATGTTCTTTCACTACTGTAAAATCAAGTCTTTGGTGCCCCAGGATTGCAAAATAGCCAGCACTCTGTTAGAAAGTCTATGTCGTTGAACAGCCCCACAAAACAGACATTTGATTACTTATTTTCCTCATTATATGTATCTTCTTTTAATGATTGTGATTGAAATGCATTATTTTAAAGTGCTAAACTATCCATCTGCTGAACTGCCAAATGTTTCTCCAGATCAGTAAAACTACTA
This sequence comes from Scyliorhinus torazame, assembly GCF_047496885.1. NCBI lineage: Eukaryota > Metazoa > Chordata > Chondrichthyes > Carcharhiniformes > Scyliorhinidae > Scyliorhinus > Scyliorhinus torazame. The sequence goes on along the minus strand of NC_092721.1, from coordinate 12,319,340 downwards.
AAATTAATCCAGGGAAAGACCTTTCAGTGTAGCAATTACTTTCCATTTGCTCTTGATTCCCAACCCAGCTAATAAAAGATGTTTCACAAACTAGCTTGTTTTCAGTAATCTGTTTGCTGAAGTTATTAGAAGTCAGTTCATTGCTCATATTTATCTGAAAGGCGACCCACAGTAATTTAAAAACCTCACCTTTTATAATGCTAATTAGAAGATCACAAACTTGCCATTCAGCCCACTTTTCCATTCAGAAAGACCTTGCTCCCTGTCCTGTCCTTCCACAGCGTCCAAAGGTCCTGTAAGTAATTCCAGGGAAATTTCTTCCGTTACTTTACCCAAGAATCCATTCGCTATTTATGTGAAGAAATTTTCATTAGCTATTGAGTCATTTGGACCTGTGCTATTACAGTTATTGCTTAATTTGATTTTAACCATTAGAAATCTATACCTCTGCAAGGATGAAAAGGTCAAACTTTCCTATTTTTACTGGTGAATGGTTTTCTTACTGCCCTGGCCACAATTTCCTCCACAATTAGCACCATTAAAAATTGATTATCTGTTAGTTTACCCAGTTACTGTTTACCGGACCTTGCGTGCAAATGGCTGTCGTATTTGCCCAACTAACACTCCTTTTTCATGTCGGTGTGCTGCCCCTCAGTGACACCATTAGGAAACGGCATCTGTTTCTATGTGTATGCTAATGACATCCAATTCTATCTCACCGCCACCTCTCTCAATCCTGCCACTGTCTATGTTGTCACTGTTTATTCAGCATCTAATACTCGGTGAGCAGAAATTTAATTCAACTAATTGCTGGGATAATAATCTTTGTCACAAGTAGGCTTACATTAACACTGCAATGAAGTTACTGTGAAAATCCCCAAGTCGCCACACGTCGGCGCCTGTTCGGGTACACGGAGGGAGAATTCAGAATGTCCGATTCACCTAACTAGAAAGTCTTTTGGGACTTGTGGGAGGAAACCGGAAAACCCAGAGGAAACCCACGCAGACACAGGGAGAACGTGCAGACTCCGCACAGACAGTGACCCAACTGGGAATTGAACCTGGAGCTTGGCGCTGTGAAGCAGCAGTGCTAGCCACTGTGCTGACACAGACCAAAGCCATTTTCTATCCTCTGTAAACTTGAGATCATCTATCCCTGTCCTATCTCAGACCAAATCCTGTTCACCTATCACCCCTTTGTTCACTGAGCTGCAGTGGTTCCTGGTTAAGCAATGCATTGACTTTAAAATTCTCCTGGTTTTCAGATCCCTCCATGGCCTCACCCCGTCCCACGATTTCTGCACTTCTCCAATTCTGACTTCTTGCATTTCCTCAATTTCAATCACTCCGCTATTGGCAGCCACGTCTTCAGCTAGTAAGGCTCCAAACTCTGGAATTTACTCCCTAAATCTCTCTGCCACCTCTCTGTCCTGCTTTTTGGTCGGTTGTCCTGATGTCCCCTTGTGTGCCTTGGTGTCTACGTTTTTCTGACTCCCGGAAAGTGCTTTGGGATGTTTTACAAATGTTAAGGGTACTATGTAAGTGTAAGTTGTTGAATTCAAAGTATATAATAGTGTACAGAATGCTTTCTGTGACGTGTTCAGCTACTATATGGATATAAGTTCCTTTATTCCCCCTCTTAAAGCTTTTTCTTTCTTTTGATACTATGATCTGTCTTCTGGGGCTTTTATGCACAGCTTCCAGGACTTGAATGGTTGTCTTGTGACTCAATGCCCACAACTGGACGCTTTACCAAAGTGTGATTTGATGAACACACACTCAGTGAGAAATGTCAGGAATGAAGAATAGAATACGTTTCCAGCTCTTGCACTCAGTACCAGCACGAACCAGTCCCCAGCCAATAAATTGCACCCAGTTGCAGAGTGAATCTCAATGATTGTCTTAAATGTGAACATATGTGACATTTTTTACAATTATTGCCCTTATTTAAACTAGCAGTTTCATTTTACTATGGTGAACTCGGGAAGCTGGTGCTATGGGGTAGGAACTACATTCATATTGAAATGATTTGCTTCCTTGGGACCCCTGCACCTTCTCATCAGTGAGGAGGAGACTTAACTCATTGCTGTTTGTCCAGGACTTTGCAGTGTGCAAATTGGCTGCTGCATTTCCTGCGTTGGGGATTGCATGTCAGAAGTACATCATTGATTTTAAAGTGCTTCAGGGTATTCTGGGGGTGTGAAAAGGTGCTCTATGAATGCAAGTTTATCTGCTCTGGTCTCTTGAGTTCAGCTCTGCTCCCAGAGGTGAAAGAGCCACCATAAACCGACTGTCATTGAGGGCATGTTTGAAATTGGAGCAGCTTTTGTACAAAACGCTTTCAGGCGTTTTCTATTTCTGTTTTAAGTTGGCTGACTGCTCCAAGTGGGCTGTTGCACAAAGATTGTCATTGGGTTGATTTTAACTTCTGTTTACTGAAATGTGATCCAACATTCGCTGACATGCTTTCGAGATGAAACTATTTTATTAGCCAGTTTAAACAAGGTACTGAGGTGACTGATCTATCCAGCCCAGAAAACAGGAGATAAGAATGTCTGGAGAGCTAAGCCCCGAAGGGTAAATACTAAAGTCATTTCATAATGTTTTTGACAGAGTTTTAAATGTTACTCACAAAGCAAACATGGTTCTTTGCATGCCTGTCAAAACTCTCCTAATCTCGTTTTGGGTCCCGAAATGTATGAGTAAGGGTTGAAAATGTAATGGGAAAGATTTGTCCCCGTCTTATTTTCTACCGTCTGCTTCTGCAATGTAAATCAAAGGTATAGTAATGTCGAAAATAGAACTAAATCTAACCATTTTACTTTCAATATTAGAATATTGAAAATGGTGCAGTCAGCACCAACAGCAACTTGCATTTGTATGGAGCCTTCAACTTGGTAAAATGTCCCATATGGCATTTCACATGAGCAGTATCAAATGGATTTTGACACCCACCGTACCACATAAGGAGATGTTAGGTCAGATGACCAAAGATGTGGTCAGAAGTAGGCTTCAAGGATGTCTGGAAGGAGTGGTAGGGAAGCTGATTATGGAGGAGGATAAGAAAATCCATTTGACGCATGTTAATCTATCTAAAGATTCTGACCCATTTCCTCCCCTCTCCCCAAACTTAATTTCAGTGGCCAACTGTATCACGTAAGATTTCAGCTTTAGACCTTGCACTAGTCTTCCTAGAAATCTATCTTTTATGGCAGATTTTCAGGCATAAAGTGACTCTGTATCCCCATGTCATAATCTTACTATTTCAGTTAAAGGAATATTCTACATGAAATACTCAGCAGGTCAGCCAGCATTTGTGAAGAGAGAAACCGAGTTGGCCAATTCAACAAACTTTCATTAAAAACATTAATATTCTGGGTTGATATTTTCGGTCAGCAGATAACATCAAGCGCACCTGTAAAAGATTACTTTTCAGTTCGATTCCCGGCATGGGTCACTGTCTGTGCGGAGTCTGCACGTTCTCCCCCTGTATGCTTGGGTTTCCTCTGGGCACTTCGGTTTCCTCCCACATGTCCTGAAAGACTTGCTGTTGGGTAATTTGGACATTCTGAATTCTTCCTCTGTGTACCCGAACAGGCACCGGAATGTGGCGACTAGGGAATTTTCACAGTAATTTAATTGTGGTGTCAATGTAAGCCTACTTGTGACTAATAAAGATTATTATTATATCTGATCTCCCCCAATTCTAACCTCTTGACCATCCCAATTTTGATGACCCTACCATCGGTGGCTGTGCCTTCCAACTGCCTAGGCTCTAAGCTCTGAAACTATCTGTCAACCTTTCCAGTTCTTTTTAAGATGTTTCTTAAAACCTTCCTCTTTGATCAGATTTTTGGTCATCTGCTGTTATGTCACCGTATGTGGCTTGGGGTCAAATTTTGTTTGAGGACGCCCCAATGAAGCACCTGGAGACATTTTACTACATTAAAGTTTCCATATGAATGCAGCTTGTTAGAGACTTGAAATAAAATCCATTTTCGTTTTTGTCCAATGTGTGCAGGAGGGTTTCCTGACACAGTATGTAGATAGGCCAACGAGAGGTGAGGCCATATTGGATTTGGTACTGGGTAATGAACCAGGACAGATTTGGAAGTAGGTGAGCACTTTGGTGATAGTGACCACAATTCGATTACGTTTACTTTAGTGATGGAAAGGGATAGGTATATACCGCAGGGCAAGAGTTATATCTAGGGGAAAGGCAATTATGATGCGATGAGGCATGACTTAGGATGCATCGGATGGAGGAAAACTGCAGGGGATGGGCACAATGGAAATGTGGAGCTTGTTCAAGGAACAGCTACTGCGTGTCCTTGATAAGTATGTACCTGTCAGGCAGGGAGGAAGTGGTCGAGCAAGGGAACCGTGGTTTACTAAAGCAGTCGAAATACTTGTCAAGAGGAAGGAGGAGGCTTATGTAAAGATGAGACATGAAGGTTCAGTTAGGACACTCGAGAGTTACAAGTTAGCTGGGAAGAACCTAAAGAGAGAGCTAAGAAGAGCCAAGAGGGGACATGAGAAGTCTTTGGCAGGTAGGATCAAGGATAACCCTAAAGCTTTCTATAGATATGTCGAATAAACAAATGACTAGGGTAAGAGTAGGGCCAGTCAAGGACAGTAGTGGGAAGTTGTGCTTGGAGTCTGAGGAAACAGGAGAGGTGCTAAATGAATATTTTTCGTCAGTATTCACACAGGAAAAAGACAATGTTGTTGAGGAGAATACTGAGATTCAGGCTACTAGACTAGAAGGGCTTGAGGTTCATAAGGAGGAGGTGTTAGCAATTCTGGAATGTGTGAAAATAGATAAGTCCCCTGGGCCGGATGGGATTTATCCTAGGATTCTCTGGGAAGCTAGGGAGGAGATTGCTGAGCCTTTGGCTTTGATCTTTAAGTCAGATTTGTCTACAGGAATAGTGCCAGAAGACTGGAGGATAGCAAATGTCCCCTTGTTTAAGAAGGGGAGTAGAGACAACCCCGGTAACAATAGACCAGTGAGCCTTACTTCTGTTGTGGGCAAAATCTTGGAAAGGTTTATAAGAAATAGGATGTATAATCATCTGGAAAGGGATAGACAACACGGTTTTGTGAAGGGTAGGTCGTGCCTCACAAAGCTTATTGAGTTCTTTGAGAAGGTGACCAAACAGGTGGATGAGGGTAAAGCAGTTGATGTGGTGTATATGGATTTCAGTAAAGCGTTTGATAAGGTTCACCACGGTAGACTACTGCAGAAAATACTGGGGCATGGGATTCAGGGTGATTTAGCAGTTTGGATCAGAAATTGGCTAGCTGGAAGAGACAAAGGGTGGTGGTTGATGAGAAATGTTCAGACTGGAGTCCAGTTACTAGTGGTGTACCACAAGGATCTGTTTTGGGGCCACTGCTGTTTGTCATTTTTATAAATGACCTGGAGGAGGGCGTAGAAGGATGGGTGAGTAAATTTGCAGATGACACTAATGTCGGTGGAGTTGTGGACAGTGCGGAAGGATGTTACAAGTTACAGAGGGACATAGATAAGCTGCAGCGCTGGGCTGAGAGGTGGCAAATGGAGTTTAATGCAGAAAAGTGTGAGGTGATTCATTTTGGAAGGAATAACAGGAAGACAGAGTACTGGGCTAATGGTAAGATTCTTGGCAGTGTGGGTGAGCAGAGAGATCTCGGTGTCCATGTACATAGATCCCTGAAAGTTGCCACCCAGATTGAGAGGGTTGTTAAGAAGGCGTACGGTGTGTTAGCTTTTATTGGTAGAGGGATTGAGTTTCGGAGCCATGAGATCATGTTGCAGCTGTACAAAACTCTGGTGCGGCTGCATTTGGGCTATTGCGTGCAATTCTGGTCGCCGCATTACAGGAAGGATGTGGAAGCATTGGAAAGGGCACAGAGGAGATTTACCAGAATGTTGCCTGGTATGGAGGGAAGATCTTATGAGGAAAGGCTGAGGGACTTGAGGCTGTTTTCGTTAGAGAGAAGAAGGTTAAGAGGTGACTTAATTGAAGCATACAAGATGATCAGAGGATTGGATAGGGTGGACAGTGAGAGCCGCCTTCTTCGGATAGAGATGTTTAGCACGAGGGGACATAGCTTTAAATTGAGGGGAGATAGATATAGTACAGATGTCAGAGGTAGGTTCTTTACTCAGAGAATAGTAAGGGCGTGGAATGCCCTGCCTGCAACGGTAGTGGACTCGCCAACACCAAGGGCATTCAAATGGTCATTGGATAGACATATGGACATTAAGGGAATAGTGTAGATGGGCTTTAGAGTGGTTTCACAGGTCGGCGCAACATCGAGGGCCGAAGGGCCTGTACTGCGCTGTAATGTTCTATGTTCTGTCAACAGCAGGATCTATCCAACAATCCATTGTCTATTTCCAATTGAAAGAATTAAAGCAAAAATCTAAAAATTTCAGACATTACTCCTATCAGTTTCTTTTAGATATGACATAAAGATCACGCATACAGCCCCTATTGAATAATTAAAATGCCCCAATAGTAGTTAGGTCGAGTGAGCAATTTCTCAAGATGGGGCTGGCCCCATCCTGAATAATATTCTGACTCTCACTCACTGTCCTAGAAGTTCAGGGAACACTGAGCTTTTCATGGTAGTAGATCACCAGGGCAATGCAATGTGGAATTGGCAGCAGTAATCCAATGGTTAATAAATGTTCAAATAGGGCAGAAATATATGGAATTCTTTGTACGCCTTTCAGACGCTTTAAAAGAATGTTAGGAATGTTCGCCTGCAGCTACCCCCTCCCCTCCCAAAACCAGTGATCTTACTTATTGAGCCCTTCCTAGTGAAATAAATGTTAATGGTTCATAATTTGATACTTGTAGGAACAGCTTCCACTTTTTCATGAGAATTGTTCTGTTTCACTTTTGCATTTAAAACACCCATGGTACTTTTGTGATTTTGTATACTATTTATTTACATCTTGCCTGACTTGTTTAAGGCCTGAGGATTCCCTTCCTCAACAAAAATAAAGTAAAATATGTGGATTAGCCACTGTCTTCCTCTGCAGCCAATGTGGCACTGCCATGCCAAAGTGGCACTCCTGAGCCACGTCCGGCGATGCTTAACGTGCATTTGACCACCACAGTGCAAACCATTGTCTTGCGAGATGAAAGGCTACCAGGTAAATCCTCGGAATCGGTTCTAATAATAACAATGAACATGTCGGGTCAATCTTTTTGTTCATGAAATTAACACTGACCTATTTTTGTTTGAAGCAGCTGATTATGGAATTTTACAGCATAGAAACAACAGACCATAATATGTTTCATGCTCCATCCCCCACCTCTCTTCATCTCTCCTTATCAGTATATCCTTTTATGCCTTTCACTCTTGTGATCTCTTAAATGCATCTATGCTATTTGCCTCAAGTGTTAGTGAGTTCCACATTCTCATTGCTCTGGAATAAGAAAGTTTCTCCTGAATTCCCCCTTGGATTTATTAATAAGCATTTATGACCCCTGATTGTGGTCTCCCCCTCAAGTGGAAATATCCTCTCTACACCTATCCTATCAAGCCCATTCATAATTTGAAAAGAAATCTATTAGGTCACTCTTGGCCTTTGTTTCCCTCGAAGAGAGCGCTGGCCTGGTCAGTCTTTTAATTTAAAGTAATTTGTGGTACAAGAAGAGACCATTCGGCTCATTAAATCTTTTTTAAAAATATTTTCATTGGCATTTTCCAAGTTTATAAACGGTTGTATACATTATTTGCCTTGTTAATTTATTGTATTGTACAGAAAGGTTTATCCTGTCCTTCCCTTAATTGACCCTATGTACATTTTGCCGTCCTCTGGCTCGGCTTGTGCCCCCCCCCCCCCCCCGTGTCCACCCCCTTTCTCTCTTTCCCCCCCCCCCCCCTCCCCCGCCAACTTCGGCTGTGTTTCCCCTGTATGTGGGAGGAGGGTGGGGGGGTTTCCCCCTCCCTCCCACATTGTTCCCGTTTTGTGACTTTTCAGCCTCTTCCCCCCCCCCCCCACCCCCCCCCCCCCCCCAAAAAAACCCGGCTGCAAATTCCTTTGGTTCCCCCCCTGTCCTTATTTTCCCCCTATCCTTCCTATCTCTACCGTTTTCCCTCTTACTCATTGTTGCTGGCCTTGAACAGGTTTTGGAAAAGGCGGACGAACTGGCCCCATGCATCTAGGAAGTCTTCTTCCGATCCTCGGATTCTCCAGGTATCGAAATTCTGAAAGGTCAGGAGCCAGACTGCAGCTGTGAGTGGTGCTGCTGATCGCCAGCCGAGCAGGATTCTCCGGCGTGCGATTAGGGAAGCGAAAGCAAGGGCGTTGGCCCTCTTCCCCATGTGTAACTCTGGCTGCTCCAATACCCCGAAGATTGCCACAATTGGGCATGGCTTCACCCTCACCCCCACGACCTTGGACATTGCCTCGGAGAATGCTGTCCAAAACCCTGCGAGCTTGGGACAAGCCCAAAACATGTGGGTGTGGTTGGCCGGGCCCCTTTTGCACCGTTCACATTTGTTCGGCCCGTTAAATCTGAGCCAGCTTTTTATAAAGCAATCCAGTCAATCTCATTCCTCCACTCTATCCCTTGCAATGTAGCAGAATGAGAATTATACGCATAAGTACGATCTTAAATAAGACCCCACCCCCCCATCACCACCACCAAATAAAGTAATAACCCCTCACTATGGCACTAGATAGTCCCATGGAGCTGCTCATTCAGCACTAAAACCAGGCTGGAGAACATTCAACCTCTGGTCATTCAATGAGGCCTCCTCTATCCACACGAGGGCAGCACGGTAGCATAGCGGTTAGCACTGTGGCTTCACAACACCAGGTTCGATTCCCTGCTGGGTCACTGTCTGTGACGAGTCAGCACGCTCTCCCCATGTCTGCGTGGGTTTCCTCCGGGTGCTCCGGTTTCCTCCCACAGTCCAAAAACGTGCAGGTTAGGTGGATTGGCCATTCTAAATTGACCTTAAGTGTCCAAAAAGGTTAGAAGGGGTTATTGGGTTAGGGGGGTAGGGTGGAAGTGAGGGCTTAAGTGGGTCGGTGCAGACTCAATGGGCTGAATGGCCTCCTTCAGCACTGTATGTTCTATGAGGACCTGACAGAGCAGCTCCTGGGGATTGCTGGAGGGACCGGCACCCCTCCACTCCAGTGCATATTTCAAATGTTGATAGTAACACATTATTATAAAGTCAGATTTAAGTGAATGCCCTTTAACGTTGAGCCAGTGTGCATCTTGTGCGAAACCCCCAATTCATCATCTCAAATTGCTATCTTGCAGAGAGCGACATGTCGCCACTTGTATTGTGTTCCACAGCTCAAAATGTCCTCTTTAAGCACAATCCAAATTTAAAAGGAGAAAGTGCAATTATGCTGCTGGATGTTTTTTTTCACCTGTCCACAATTAGGCTTTGTTTAAATCCAGGTGGAAATTTATCACAGCACTTGAGTGCAAACGGGTTCAGTATTGTTCCGACACTTAATTTAAGCTATTGCAGATCTGCACATTACTATTATATGACTATTATTGCAATTCACTTGTATTCAGAAGCCGCCGGGGATTGCTGGAGTGTTTTAGATTGCATGGATGCTGGAAAGAGCTTCTGTGGTGGTTTTACTTTTAATATAGTATTTTAAAATGAATTTTGTGTCCCTGAAATGAGCAGACAAAGGGGTAAAAGCCAGCTGATTGTGCACAAAGACCATTAATGGGTGACCATTTGTCAAGATAGCTATATTCCTGTTTCCTTTGCTTGCCAAGTTCAACATTGATATCATATTCGGCAGTATAACTAGCAATAAGATTATCATCTTCAGGTGTTTTTTTTTTTAAATAGTCATAATATTGCATAAACTGATGCAAATCTGTGGGCCAGTTCTGAGAGGTAATGCAAAGTGCATTATATCTTTTTTTTTAAAATGTTTTTATTCATAGTGCATTATATCTAATATATTAAATTTCTTGTGTAAATTTTATAATCTGCTACTACCTACTTCAAAATTTTGTCTTACACTTTCAGATTCCTCGCGTTACATCTCCTGAAAAAACTAATACTAGAATACATGATTCTAACCATGTTCACGTAAATCAATGACACTTTTAAGAAAAGGCAAAACTACACTTTGTGCACATGGTGCAAAATAACAAAAACTTGAGATTGTGACAAACGGAGTGAATAGCTGGTTTGTGGAGCCCTCCCCACCCAACTTAATTACATTGCAGGTTTGTGATCCCTGCCTGTCTGCCATTCTTGTCTGGTTTGGCCTAAACATGGTTTTTACCACACAAACATGATTGACTCTTAACTGTTGCTGAGCAAACCGCTTGTGTCAAACTGCTGCTGCAGTTCAAGGGGGGAAAAAGTCCACTCCCTTGAGGAATCAAATGGGTAATAAATGGTCACCTTATCGGCAACCCCCAAGGAAAAACTCTCTAAACTTAAGTTTGCCTGCAGAACATTTCTCGTTTACTGAATTATGTTACAGTAGAATTTATCCATCTGATGAGTTCATTGTCCAGCCTGGATGTTCAGACTTGGTTTTGCAGAGTAATATTTTTTTGCTAAAGATATTGAGCTTTTTTGGGCAGTCAGTTTGCTGAACTCTTCCAAGTTTCATAGTTCAATAAATAAAATCTATACATTGTTTGCAAGAATGGTGTTGCCACTTCACTAAATCGTGTGTGCAGTATTTTGTAATCCATTCTTCCTTTTGCTCTTGTCATATAGAAATTGATTGTATTCATTGCTAAAACAGCAAAATATATCTCCATTCTGTTAAAGCTGGCAGTATTCAAACTGTGCCCTCTATAATGAATACAGCAAACATTTTGATTGATTCTGTGTTGATCTATTAAAAGTGTGCAGAAGGCTAAATTACATGAGGTAGAAAAGGTATAAATCCTGGTTTTCAATACTACAGTAACCTACCTGAGCTGTAGACAAAAAAAAAGAGCTATTTCAGAGTACACCATCAGTTAATACTAAAATAAAAAATAAAGTGTTGGAAAACAGGTCTGGCAGCATCAGTGGAGCGAGAAACTGTTAATGTTCCTTATTTTGATAAATTTAAGAGTGCCCAATTATTTTTTTTTTCAATTAAGGGGCAATTTAGCGTGGCCAATTTACCTACCCTGCACATCTTTGGGTTGTGGGGGTGAGACCCACGCAGACATGGGGAGAATGTGCAAGCTCCACACGGATAGTGACCCAAGAGTTAATGTTTTGAGTCCAGCCAGTATGACTCTTTGGAGCTGAAGAGAGGCAACTCTTTGGAGCTGAAGAGAGGCAGGACTGTGAATATTTGAGGAATAATCACATTCTAGGAATATTGGAGTCATATTGGACTGTCGTTTCTCCACTGATGCTGCCAGACCTGATGAGTTTTTTCAGCACTGTTTTTTTTCCCAGACTGCATCTGCAGTATTTTGCTTTAATCTTTGTTAAAGCCAATTTCGCCAGATTCACAAGGAAACGTAATCCAGACCAAGAATACATCTGGAAATTTTGACAGGAAAGATGGAGTTTTCTAGTTAGACCTGCGTAATCTGGGTACAGCATGCTGTGGACATGATATTGAAAGAGGAAGGAGAAAGCAACACAAGTCCTTTTCTGGAAAAGCAAAGAATGTTTTATTTACAGTACACAGCTGAGCCAAAATCCTGAGTAGTCATCACAATAGAATTTCCCCTCCATAATTGAGTGGTTGCCGAACTGCAAAATATTGGAATATATAGATTGTATTTCTGGCAGAGGAATTTGAGGGAAAACTATTTTACTGCATGGTAGCAATTAGATTAGTTGTGAAATTTTGCAATTAGCTTACTCATTACAAATGTAGCTTTCAAGATATGAAATGAAATGAATGAAAATGAAAATCGCTTATTGTCACAAGTAGGCTTCGTATGAAGTTACTGTGAAAAGCCCCTAGTCGCCACATTCCGGCGCCTGTTCGGGGAGGCTGGTACGGGAATTAAACCGTGCTGCTGGCCTGCCTTGGTCTGCTTTAAAAGCCAGCGATTTAGCTCAGTGTGCTAAACCAGCCCCTATAGGATACTAACAATGTGGTTACTATAGAGGTGACAACTGCAAGGAGAAAAAGCTTCAAACTGTAACGATCATGACCTGAAGAGCAGAAGGAGGTGCCACAGTCATCTTTTGTATCACTTTTGTTAGAATGTATGTTTAGATTTTGAATTGTAACCATTATGCTGATGATTAGTGTGTGATGAGTTAGAGTCTGATTTTTTTTTTCAGGGTATGGTAGCAGAATGATGAAACTGTGATAGTGTTTCAGCGTACCATAAGCAATTGTGCAGTGATACAAAAGAGTGTTTGTAACGTATGGAGATTTTCAAATAATTGTGGGAACATTCAAGTCTTTGTTTTGAATGATTACACTGTTCTGAAGCTTTACAGAAGAAGGCACTATAGAATGAGAAAGGGCCATTCAGTTTATCTTAGCATTTTTATTTCTCCTGGCATTATAGACCTTTCACTTGAGAAAGAGATAAAAGACATTTCAGAGTAATAGTTTAACCTTAAATATGCTGTTTTTTTGGACAGTTTCCGAAGTAGTGGTGAGACTTGACAATTAGTTGAATTTATGTTCCACCTTTTGGTAAAACAGCCCAAGGTACATCACAGGAATGTTAGCAGACTAAATTTGACACTGAACCATAGTAGAAATATTGCTAGGGATGGCCTGAGGTTGGTCAGAGATGGGATTTTTTTCAAAACATCTTGAGGAGAGGGAATGCTGTATCACCCCCTACTGGATTAGTTCAACAATTCATTGAGAATATTATAAACTTTATCCTCAGCACGTGCTGTGCTGCAAGTCGATTTTAAAAAAATTATCTTTTCCTGTTTCTCTAACTTTTATTCTCATTGTTCATGGTGGCTCTCTCCCCCTCCTGCTCTATTTCCCCCCCCCCCCCCCGCCCCGCCCCTCCTTTTAAGGTGGTATGTTCAGAAAGCACCTGACCGTCGGTACATGAGGGGTAGGAAGGTATGTGCTTGGGTTCCTGTGTAAGAGCTGGTGGGGAGACATGAGAAAAGATGAAGGTTGCAGCTGTTCCTTTTGGGTCACAGATGATGTCTGTGAATGAAGAGTTAGCCATGTTCAACTTATGTGCTAGTCCTGGGACAATCCTGTTTCAAAATCCCCTTTATCTTTTTATAAAAAATATTTTTATTGGCATTTTCAGTTTTATGTACCCCAACACCCCATTCCCTCCCTGCTCATTTGGGGACAGGGGGTAGGAGTGGGGTGTTCCCCTTCCACCTCGGTGTCCCCCCCCCCCCCCCGTCTTTCCTGAAAATTTTGACTACGTCCGTCTAGTGGATTAGGGGCGGGGGGGGGGGTTCAAAATCATTTTATCAATGAGTAAATAGCCTCACGGCGCCGAGGTCCCAGGTTCGACCCCGACTCTGGGTCACTGTCCATGTGGAGTTTGTACATTCTCCCTGTGTTTGCGTGGGTTTCGCCCCCACAACCCAAAAATGTGCAGGGTAGGTGGATTGGCCACGCTAAATTGCCCCTTAATTGGAAAAAATTAACTGATCTAAAAAAAATTTTTAAAATCAATGAGTAAATAGACATATGTTTTGTCATCGACTCACTGTTGATGTCTCTATCACTAATATTGAAAAGGAAACATTTACAAGGGAGGGGGGGTATTTAGATATGCTCTTTCAAAGAGGCGCAAGATCTGAATGGCACTATCTGTGATTTTACTTAAAGACCACAAAAGGAAATCTCACTAACTGTAATGTGGCGGAACAGGAAATGTTCGCACCTGAAGGAAGTTGACTGTTAATGAAGCCATGTATGTTTAAAAAAAACTGTTAGTGAGGATACGGACAGTAACATACTGTAACGGAAAATAACAGTCATGTAAATTGCAATCAAGCTATGGTGGTGGCTGATATTCTGCAGCAAACCATTTCTGTGAACCCTGTGCAAGTGTGTCTCAGTCCCTCTGATGTTATGTTTAGAGGTAAACCATTATACGTAGCTATGGAGCCCCACTCCGCACAAAGAAACTACAATTTAGACAGCATTGGAATCGTGAATATCGGATAAGAGCATACGGAATTACTCATGTACAGTTTGTTATCCAAGCTCCCGACTCCCATCACAACTGAAGAAAGACTTGCATTTATATAGCAGCTGATGATTGGATTGGGTTTTCTTTATTGTCACATGTACCGTGGTACAGTGAAAAGTATTTTTCTGCGAGCAGCTCAAACAGATCATTTAGTAGATGAAAGAAAAGAAAATACATAATAGGGCAACACAAGGTACACAATGTAAACACATAGACACCGGCATCGGGTGAAGCATACAGGAGTGTAGTATTAATCATTGATTATGCTGCCCGCCTACCCAAGGCAGCAGGAGGTGTAGACGGAGTAAATGGATGGGAGGCACGTTTGCGTGATGGATTGGGCAGTGTTCACGACTCTCTGAAGATTGTTGCGGTCTTGGGCCGAGCAGTTGCCATAGCAGGCAGTGATGCAGCCCGATAGGATGCTTTCTGTGGTGCATCTGTAAAAGATGAAGCATGTTTCCTTACATTTGGCACCCAGAATTAGACACCGTACTCCAGCTGAGGCCTAACCAGTGATTTAATAAAGGTTTAGCAAAATTTTGCGTGCGCACTATGCTTCTATTTCATTGCTCCTGTTTGCTTGTTTTGAAAATAATTTGTCTGATCATCTTCAAATAAACTTGCATGCAGCATGTCACTTTGATGACCATTCAGTTATGTTTGGTAGACTATCTACAATTTGCTTAGAGAATGGTTACGTGCAGAAATTTTGAAATCTCAATACACTGTTCTATTCTCAGAAGTTAGTGGATATGCTGAGCTGTCCTCCAGTAATGGCATGCATAGATGAACACAAGCTCCAAGAAGTTGCCACTTATTAGAGCATCAATTGCACAGTGCCGAGGAGCCAGGTTCGATCCCGGCCCCGGGTCACTGTCCATGTGGAGTTTGCACATTCTCCCCATGTCTGCATGGGTCTCACCCCCACAATCCAAAGATGTGTACATAGATGGATTGGCCACGCTAAATTGCCCCTGAATTGGAAAGAAAGAATTGGGTACTTTACATTTATTTTTAAAAAGCATAATTTGTGGGCCATCAGTTATCCCTGTACAGATGACTGCAGGTACTGTCTGATAAAACCGAATCTGCACCAGACACGGGTTGTTTACACTTTCAGATATAGGCAGCACTTTGTTGCTCACTAGACAGTGGTTGTCACACACTACTGAGTCAATTAGGTATGTACAGAATTGGACAAGCCCACAACCAACTTTTGGCTAAGATGAGCGTGAGGTCCGGTATAGTGCCTGGATCTGGTATGTCTCTCTTGTGGGGACCATGAATTGGATTCAATTTGAATTGGTTTTTGGAGCAGGCAAGGAGCTGGATTAGGGCTTTGCCCCTGTCCACACTCTTGAGCTCTGGCATTGTAACTCTGATAAAGTAATTTTTAAAAATTTGTTCTGAAAACAGGAGAGGGCAAAAATGGCAGTGAATCATACCAAATCGGCCCCTTTTTGTAAAATTAATTTATTTTTGATGAATCTTGTACTTTTTTGCTCTTTCGTTGTGCAAAGTTGCCCAGAGCAAAAAGTGCCTATCTTGTGGGTGTGACAGTTGAGGGCAGTGTTTAGTTCACAGTCATGGGTTGCAATTTGCAAATGGTTGTCTGTATCTATAGATCTTTGGTCGAGAGCATGCTCTAGTCTTCAGTGAATCTCTGCCTTCTGCTTCCCTCGTTTACCATGTCCTGTGGCTGACTCTGTTAGGTGCTTGTCTTCTTCTCCAGGGTACGGTCTCCTTCTTTACTGTGATACATCCACCAGTGTCTGTTATGCCCATGCTTTCCAGCAAAAGAAACCTCTCAAATACTTTTCACGTCTTTGATTAATACAGTCTGTTCTGAATAATTCAAAATGGTGTCACGCAACAAAAATGAATTTTCCAATGATTTAAATTAAAGAGCGTAAATAAGATAGCAATTTGGTAAAACTTCAATTAATCAATAAGAGAGCTTTCATCTTCCTGTTTATTTAGCTTGCGGACAAGGTGCAGAATGTTCATCTTATTTTTTTAAAAGATCTCCTCCGCTGTCAATTAGTGCACAACAAGGTCCCTGATTCGACCCCGGCCCGGGTCACTGTTTGTGTGGAGTTTGCACATTCCCCCATGTTTGCGTGAGTCTCATCCCCACAGTACAATAAGATGTGCAGGTCAGGTGGATTGGCCACGCTAAATTGCCCCTTAATTGGAAAAAATGAATTGGATGCTCTAAATTTTTTTTTTTTAATAAATAAAAGAATTTGTGCACAAGTTGATCCAGTTTTGGCAAGTAAATATCTATCTTTTTGCTTCTGCTACGTTGGAATTTATTGCAGGATTGCAAATATTTAGAGGAGCACTAAACATGGACAAATTTGGCCATTTGTGCTTCTCCCTGACATTATGGTTAACATTGTTGATCCAGAGTTACCCTTATCTGGAGTCCACAATAATCTGAATATTCATCAGGGAATTGTTGGAATCAGCGCATTTTGCATTTGGAAAATAAGAAGGCTCACATTCTCACGTCCAACATTCCAATCCAGGAACAAACCTATTTTGGTAAGTGCTCATAACTTTGACAAAATGGTACTACTCAATTTCTGTGAGACAAAATCTCAGTCCAGAGATTCCTGTGGCCATTTTGTGCATTCAGTGGTTCTGGTTTCTGCCACAGTGGAACCCTGATGTTTTTAACCTCCCTGTTTGCTTCTCTTCCTCATTCAGTGTTCACCCTTTTGCCATGGGCTGGCTGCCACTTCACTCTCTCTCCTCTCCTCTCTCTTCTCTTTCCCCCCCCCCCCCCGGACTGCCACATATCCTGGTTGTCTCTTGCTCACTGCTCACCAGACATGGGTCCCTACAGGGCAGAAGGAGACCATACAGCCCATCGAGTCTGCACCGACCCTCCGAAAGCAGTCTACCTAGGCCTTATCCCCCACCCTGTCCCTGTAACCCCACCTAGGGGCAATTTAGCATAGCCAATCCACCTAACAACCCAGATCATTCATTGAATCATATCCTTACAATACAGAAGGAGGCCGTTCGGCCCATCAATTCTGCACCAACCTTTCGAATGAGCACTGTACACATGTCCATTCCCCTGTCTACCCCGCCCTATCCCCATAATCTAACCTGCACATCCCTGGACACTAAGGGGCGCAATTTATCATGGCCAATCCACCCAACCTGCACGTCTTAGGACTGGGGGGGGGGGGGGGGTGGAAACCAGAGCACCCGGAGGAAACCCAAGCAGACACGGGGCGAATGTACAAACTCCACACGGACAGTGAATCAAGGCCAGAATTGAACAGAGGTTTTTGACGCTGTGAGGCGGCAGTGCTAACCACAGTGCCACCTTGTCGCCCATTCTCCGGGTGTCTTGCTCCATTACTGATTTTCTTCTGAAATGCGTTTTAAGAAAATAACAGGTGAAAGTTAGCAATTCTTACAGATGTACTTTTGTGAATATTGGGTCGGCCATTTTGGATTTATTGTGGCAGCCATTTTGCTAAGATTTGTAAAGAGAGGGATGTCATCTCCTTGTTTTTTAAGGACAAAAACCTCAATCGTGAGAAAAATTATTTAAGGAGCAACAGGCTACATTTCTGTTTTACTTAGTTTGCTTTTAATAATTGAAACAAGACTGATAGGTGGAAAATGTCTGCTTAATTTTTTTGATACGCAGGCAGCTGTACTGAATTCTAAACAATGAGCTTATGTTGACAACAGCTGCAAAAAAAAAAAAAAAAAATGCCACATCCACAAGAGGATGCTTCAGCTGCTTTTCATAACTGTCAGTAATGAGTTACATGGAATATCATCAATGACTCATGTGTTGAGCTGCAACAATGTGCGACAAAGGAAAAAAGTAACATGTTACTAGCTGCAGCATTTTAGCCCACTTAAAATGCAAGCTATGGGAATTTCTGTTTGCTTAGCTTCAGAAAACTTGGAGTCAACATTACAGAGCTTTATTCTGGAACTTTTTAACTGTAACTTTCCTTTTGCACTCTCTGCTCAGCCCTGACACTGAGTTATGACTGTATACAGCCAGGGGTTAGAGGGATAGTGTCACCAATTGTCTGCAGCATTCTCCTTAGCTGTATCTTTCAGGCCTAGGCAAGTCTTTCAATTTTCTGATAGTGTGCTTCCCAAGAATATTCCAATCTAATCTCTTGCTGCACAAAATTGGATATTGGTTAGAATCTGGAATTAACTTCCCGAGAGTGTGGTGGAGGCCGAATGAATTTGGGTTTTCAAAAGAGAATTGGATAGTTAACTGATGAAAATAAATCTACAGGGCAAGTGAGCGGGGCTAGCTGAGTTGTTCATGGAGAGAGTCCACTCAGACATGACAGGCCGATGGCCATCCAAGCATGAATCTGCGATTGGGCAGCACTTGCTGGACAATCCCAAGTGTGCAAAGAATTCTAACAACCAATTTAAGATAACCAGTCAGACTCTCAATATGGCTCATTTAAGCTTACCAGATGGTGCATATATTCAAACTCGGGGAATTGTTCTCAGCAAGTCGAAAGAATATGTCCAGGCATTGCGCCTTTTTGACTTAAAGAAAAGCATGGGGGATTTTTTGTTCCCTGCTGCATTCTCCATGGCAATGCTTTGACCAATCAGATTTTCCCACTAATCAGCACCCTTTTATTCATGTAGAATGAATTGTTCCTTTGAAATTTGGTATTCATGTCTGTTCTGATGAGTGCAAGACCGAAAGCTTTGGCGGCATGTCTTTTTCAGCAATACTCACATTCGCTAATTCTATGATAATGAATTTCTATGATTAAAAGACTCATAGGATACAAGGAAACTTCCGACATGTCCAAAGCATGTTAATGCTTTACACAAGTAAGTATTGATTGTCCTCTGAAACCCCTCAATTGACTTTGCAAACATGGCATCTAGAGCAATGTGTTCCATGATCTTTACTTTGTGGTAATCATCCTGAATTTGATTCTAGTCATCACTTTTTGTCTCCTACTAGAGGCAAGTGCCTTTCTCAATTAATTTCCTTCATTATTTTTATGCCTTGATCAGATAATTCCTTAACCTGCTCATCGCTAGGGAAGATAAAGCCCAAGTTCACTCTCTTGTAACTCGATGTTTCTTTTCTAGATATCTGGATTAAAGCAGCACTTTGCATTTGTAAATTACATTGAAAACTAAGCATCCCAAGGTATTTCACAAACAAGATGTAGGAAAATGGGACTCGTAGTCAGAAAGATAGGGGTTAGGAGGGGTTACTTAATGTAGTGAGAGAGGGATTATAAAGGTGGAAAAAGAGGTAATGTAATTTATGGAGGGAATTCCAAAGAGTGACACCAAGGCAGTGAAAGAAAGCTGTTCCACAAGTACAAGACTGCACGAAAGGCCGGCATCAAAGGAATGAAACATTCGGAAGAATAAAGATGGGGTGGGGCAAGATAAAGTTTAATGTGGCTGGTACGGTGACAGTGGTTAGTACTGCTGCCTACTGCACTGAGGACCCGGGTTCGACCCCGGCCCCGATCACGGCCCTGGGTCACTGTCCATTCTCTCAGTGTCTGCGTGGGTTTCACCCCCACAACCCAAAAGATGTGCAGGTTAGGTGGCTTGGCCACGCTAAATTGCCCCTTGATTGGGGAAAAAAAGGGTGCTCTAAATTTATTTTTTAAAAGTTTGAATTTAATGCATTGAAGGGCAAGGAGCCAGTGTAGGCCAACGTCTGGGTTGTGAGTGAGCAAATAGGATTTAGTGTGGGACGAGGCATCTATTTTCTTTCCTTGTATAGCTTTTTCCATCCGATCTATAAGCAGGTTGAAATCCCCCATTACTTATCAATTTGATCACCTTCACAACCTACCTAAACGCCATTCTACATTCCTCTAAGTAGTAATTTAGGTGCTCCTTCAGCATGCGGCACTTCCCCTCTTGTTCCTTAATCATTAGGAGTTAATTCAACTCATTTATTGTTTCCCATTCTGTCACTGTTTTGGTCTATTTTATACAAACTGCCCCTTATTTTCTTGACTTTCTAATAATCTTTCCTCCTTGTATATTTAACTCCAAATTTTGCTGATGATGCAGTCTTTAATTAGCCCTGCATCGTACCGCTCTAGGTGCAATTATGCTTCTAGTTCTTCTCCATTATATCTAGCATTCATGGTATTAATACGTAGATGGGTTGTTTATTTTTCCCCCTGTTGATTTTGTCACATCTTGGCCTTGCCTCTCGTGTTTGGAAATGGATTGGATTGTATTTGTTTATTGTCACTTGTACCAAGGGACAGTGAAAAGTATTTTTCTGTGAGCAGCTCAAACAGATCATTCAGTACATGAAAAGAAAATACATAATAGGGCAACACAAGATATACAATGTAAATACCTAGACACTGGCATCGGGTGGAGCATACAGGTGTGTAGTATTAATCGGGTCAGTCCACAAGGGTCGTTTAGGGGTCTGGTAACAACGGGGAAGAAGCTGTTTTTGAATCTGTTTGTGCGTGTTCTCAGTCTTTTGTATATCCTGCCCGATGGAAGAAGTTCGAAGAGTGAGTAAGCCGGGTGGGAGGGGTCTTTGATTATGCTGCCCGCATTCTCCAGGCAGCTGGAGGTGTAGATAGACTCAATGGATGGGAGGCAGGTTTGTTTGATGGATTGGGCGGTGTTTACGACTCTCTGAAGTTTCTTGCGGTCTTGGCCGAACAGTTGCCATACCAGGCTGTGATGCAGCCAGATAGGATGCTTTCTATGGTGCACCTGTAAAAGTTGGTAAGAGTCAGTGTGAACATGCCGAATTTCCTTAGTTTCCTGAGGAACTGTAGGCGATGTTGTGCTTTCTTGGTGGTAGTTTGCAATATCTGCAAAACTGTTGAAGGTGTGTTTCTTTTAAGAGGAACAACCTATGGCTGTTTTGTGTTCAGTTTTGATTCTCCCATGTGCAACACAGTGGATCAGCCAGTATATTTTTAAAAGTAATTTTATCATTAGCTCCACTATAGCAATGTATAGAATCAACTGTTTGTGATGCCAGTTTAGTTTTTCTATTCAAATTGAGGATTGCAAGAATATTTAATATAGAATTTGCAGGTTTATTACAGTATAATGGGGCAACTCGAGTTCTGCATGCTGCTATTTGAACACATGTGGACAGATCATTATTTATGTTATTGTAACCATTGACTGGTTTGCTACAATAGGTGCACCAAATGATACGTTCTTTGTCAAATAAATGAGCATGAAAAGTAAATACAGTATTGCAGTGTGCTGTGTAGATAACTCAGTAATATACTGTTACAGGATTTAAATATTGTCAGCCTCTGCTGATGAAATCATGAAGAGCCGGGTCATTATAGTGCTAGGAAGACACTGCAGCTACAATAATAATGTTTATTAGTGTCACAAGTGGGCTTACATTAACACTGCATTGAAGTTAGTGAAAATCCCCTAGTCGCCACGCTACAGCACCTGTTTGGGTACACCGAGAATTCAGAATGTCCAATTCACCTAACAAGCACGTCTTTCGGGTATACAAGTGTAGTGTGATAGATAATCGACAAGGACAGGCTGTTTAGTGGGTGTCAGAACCACACCCCATAGCATGAAAGAACGTACTAATCTGATGCGTGTTCTGTGACCAATCCACCTGAGTCCTCGGTGCTGTGAGGCAGCAGTGCTAACCACAGTGCCCCCCCTGTGTGTTCCTCAACTGAAAACCAAACCAAATGTGGTAGTTTGTGAATGAGCTTATGTACTAAATAATGTTAAGATTGCACACTCCAATCATTGGAGTGGATGGCAGCATAATAAATGTAGCCTACATAGCACTTGGTGCAGTAACAGACTTCTGGCATATCTTATCAGAAAGATCTGGGCAATTGTCATCAGCACAGTGAATTTCATTGCAAATGATGATGACAATAATTCTCTGTCCTTCCTGCAGACAGAATGCATTTATCAATTAGATTTTGCGAACTAGAAAAAATAAAAGTGGATTTAAATATTTGTTCACTGCTGCACTTCACTGTTCCGGGTGGTTTTTAACCTCCAGTCATGGTGTTAGTAATAATTCTGTGATAAATTATGGTTCATTAAAGGCTGCGAACAAAACAAAAGTGTGTGAAAACCAAAAAAATGGGGGCCCTTTGGATTTTTAATACCATTTTGTGTATCGCATGATGCAATGATTCTTTCCAGACATCTTTTGCTCAGTTGGTAACTCTCGCCTCTCTCTTGAGTCACAAGGTTCCCGGTTCATCTCCCACTCAAGGGTTCAAGTACAAAAATAGAGGCTGACACACCAGTCAGTGTCAGAAGTGCCACCTTTCAGATGAGGTGTTAAACATGGCGCCCATCTGCCTGCTCAGGTGGCTGTTAAAAAAAAAAAAAAAAAAAAATGTTTTTAAAATCCCATGGCAATATTTTGAAACAGTACAAAGTCTTACAACACCAGGTTAAAGTCCAACAGGTTTGTTTCGATGTCACTAGCTTTCGGAGCGCTGCTCCTTCCTCAGGTGAATGAAGAGGTCTGTTCCAGAAACACATATATAGACAAATTTAAAGCTGCCAGACAATGCTTGGAATGCGAGCATTAGCAGGTGATTAAATCTTTACAGATCCAGAGATGGGGTAACCTCAGGTTAAAGAGGTGTGAATTGTATCAAGCCAGGCCAGTTGGTAGGATTTCGCAGGCCAGATGGGGGGGATGAATGTAATGCGACATGAATCCCAGGTCCCGGTTGAGGCCGCACTCATGTGTGCGGAACTTGGCTATAAGTTTCTGCTCGCGATTTATAGCCAACTTATAGCCATAGATTTATAGAAACTTATAGCCAAGTTCCGCACACATGGGTGTGGCCTCAACCGGGACCTGGGATTCATGTCGCATTACATTCATCCCCCACCATCTGGCCTGCGAAATCCTACCAACTGTCCTGGCTTGATACAATTCACACCTCTTTAACCTGGGGTCACCCCATCTCTGGATCTGTAAAGATTTAATCACCTGCTAATGCTCACATTCCAAGCATTGTTTGGCATCTTTGAATTTGTCTATATATGTGTTTCTGGAACATACCTCTTCATTCACCTGAGGAAGGAGCAGCGCTCCGAAAGCTAGTGACATTGAAACAAACCTGTTGGACTTTAACCTGGTGTTGTAAGACTTTGTACTGTGCTCACCCCAGTCCAACGCCGGCATCTCCACATCAATATTTTGAAAAAGAGCCACAGAGTTAGCCCCAATGTCCTGGCCAACATTTATTCCTCAATCAGCGCCACCAAAACAGAATACCTGGTTATTAGTACATTGCTGCTTTTGGGAGCTTGCTGTGCATGTATTGGCAGCCAGATTTCCTACATTACAACAGTGACTACAGCTCCAAAAGATTTCATTGACTGTAAAGCACTTTGGGGCATCTGATGGTCATGAAAAGTGCTAAATAACTGCAAGTGTTCCTGTCTTTCTTCCAATGTAATTCGGTGTTCATTTCAATTGCGATGTTGGTTGTCATGTTATTGAAACAATAACTTGTTACGGGTGATTGAGGGCAAGTAAAAAGCTGCAACTCTTGTTGGGATCAGAACCACTTAATTAACTTAGCTTCATTACTCCAACTGCAGTAAGATGTAGTTGATTAAATATCAAGCCTTTAAAAGTCAATGTGTAACAATACTTGATTATTGCTGCAGGAGGTTTCAAATTCTTGGTCTGCTCACTTAACTTAAAGGGCAAAGTTGTCTGTCTTTTATTATTAATTTTCAGTCTCCGACAGTTCCCAGACAAGTCTTCAATTGTGCAAATGTACAGTCTTTGGCTTTGACTTTTTCTCCCTACCCAATCACCAGCTGACTGGAAGGGTTCATAATTGATAACTGGAGCAAGTTCTGACATCAGTTTCTTTTTTTTTTAAAGAAACATTTTGTTGAGGTATTTTTGGTTTTACAACAACAACAAAATAAACTATGTACATGAATCTATAAACATAGTGCAAAAGCCTGCTTCCTTCCTTACAGGTCCCACCTTTATTAACCCTCTACTTGAAGCTAAACTAAACCCCCCCCCCCCCTTAATTTTCCGCAAAGAAGTAGACAAATTGTTGCCACCACCGGGCGAACCCTAACATTGACCCTCTCAAGGCAAACTTGATTTTTCTCCAAACCGAGAAAGCTAGCCATGTCCGATAGCCAGGTCTCCGACTTCAGGGGCTTTGAGTCCCTCCAATCTAATAATATCCGTCTCCGTGCTACTAGGGAAGCAAAGGCCAGAACGTTTGCCTCTTTCGCTTCCTGGATACCCGGCTCTTCCGACACCCCGAAAATCGCCACCTCCGGACTCGGTGTCACCCTTGTTTTTAACACGTGGACATGACATCTGCAAACCCCTGCCAGAATCCCCTAAGCCTTGGACATGTCCAGAACATGTGGACATGGTTCACTGGTCCTCCTGCACACTTTGCACACCTATCTTCTATCCCAAAGAACCTGCTCATCCGGGCCACTGTCATGTGTGCCCGGTGAACGACCTAGAATTGTACCAGGCTGAGCCTGGCACATGTTGTGGACGCCTGGCACATGTTGTGGACGCATTGACTTGACTCAACGCGTCCGCCCAGAGACCATCCTCTATCTCTCCTCCCAACTCCTCTTCCCACTTGCGCTTCAGCTCCTCAGTCTGCATCTCCTCTGACCCCCTGACATCCGTTTCTAATGAATCCGGAGACATTTTATGAGATAGCTGGTTCACTGAAAATGTAAAACTTAATACGCAGTCGATCATCTTCAACATAATCCGCATAACCTTGACCTGGGCACTATTGAAAGTTGCCATAGTTCCTGAGGGCCATAGGCAGCTCTCCATTTTGAGAGAGGGTTGACTGGGTGGTGATTTAACCTGAGGGTCACCACACCTCGGGCGAGGGGCAAGGTTGAGAAGGATAACCTCAGCCGGTGCGGGGATTGAACCCGCCCTGCTGGCATCTCTCTGGCATCACAGACCAACCATCCAGCCAACTGAACTATTATCAGAGAATTAAGATTAGCACAACTGTAGCAGGATTTCTGTGTCAATGTGCACATTGCATTGTATAACTGAGAAAACTTATTCGGTATTTCAGATTGAAATGTTGGCAGCTTCGTGCTAGCTCCTGTGTTTTTTAAAAAAAAAAAAATTGTTCATGGGATGTGGGTGTCATTGGCTGGGCCAGCATTTGTTTCCCATCCCTAATTGCCCTTGAACTGAGTGGTTTGCTCAGCCATTTCAGGGGGCAGTTAAGAATCAACCACATTGCTGCAAATTTGGAGTCCCAGGCAGTTCAGACTAGGTAAGGACAGCAGATTTCCTTCCTTAAAGGACATTAATGAATCCGATGGTATGTTATTACCTCAGCCTAGGCCTCTGGATTACTAGCTCAGTGACGTTACCACTCCGCCACCACCTCCTGCTGTTTGTAAGCTTTTTAAAGAATGCGCTGACAGTTTTAGCACAATGAGGACATGAGGAAAATACTCACACTTCTTAGTGTGAAATATTAGTGCCAATGTTACACTTTTCAGGCCTGCCTTGGACATTTGTGCAGGCTAGCATCACATGCCTCTCCCACAATTGTGCCCATAGTTTCCAAGTTCAATAAATTATTTTGGCTACACAACATCTGAACCAATATCAGAATCAATACCACAGTAATCAGGAAGAATGTAACAGTGGGGCCTGTTTGTCATATGCATGCACATGCGCCTCCTAATTTTCTGAAGGGTGGATTGATTTTAAATTAACTCTGTTCCGCCTTTGTAATTAAAAATAAATAAAAGTACAACATACTGCACTGGTCAGCTCTTTAGCTTTAGACTTGAGCTTTATCTGCCTCTCAACGCATTACCAATTAACTGAACAGGTGTTGATAGAACGTTAGGTGAGACAGTAAGCTCTTGAGGAAAATACAGAGGCTGAAAAAGGGTCTGGGCTGTAAAATATGTGGACAGGAATTTGGAAGATTGAATATAATGTGGGGAAATATGCAATTGTACATTTTCATTGGGGGGGGTGGGAAATAGCAAAGCAGAATATTTTCTAAAGGTGAAACTGGGAAAAGCTAT
The DNA here is from genome assembly GCF_047496885.1 of Scyliorhinus torazame. Taxonomy (NCBI): domain Eukaryota; kingdom Metazoa; phylum Chordata; class Chondrichthyes; order Carcharhiniformes; family Scyliorhinidae; genus Scyliorhinus; species Scyliorhinus torazame. The sequence goes on along the minus strand of NC_092721.1, from coordinate 12,293,154 downwards.
TTGGAGGGGTCTGCACTGACTTTGTGTACCCCAGTTCCCAGAAAGTTAACATGCAGGCACAGCAAGAAATTCAGAAAGCAAGTAGTATATTAGCCTTTATGATAAAGGCATTGGAGTACAGGAATAAAGATGCCTTTCTCCAGTTGTAAAGGTGCCTTTGGTGAGACCAAACCAGCATTACTGGTTTGCTCTTCCTTAGGCAGAAAGATCATACTTTCCTTGGGGTGAGTGCAATGAGGGTACGTCAAACAGATTTCTGAGATAAGAGGATTATCCTCGAGGTGATCGCATTGAAACATCCAAAATGATAAAGTGGGTTGACTGGGTGAATGCTGGCTGGGTGTTCCCCCTGCCAGGGGATTCTAGAACAGGGGTGATCACAGACTCTGAATAAGGGGTCGGCTAATTAGGACCGAGATGAGAAGAAATTTCTTGTCACAAAGTGTTGTGAATCTGGGCACTGGCGTTAAGTATGTTTGAGACACAAGTCATTCGATTTTTTTGATACTTGGGAAATATGTGAATAATGCAGGAGGTAGAGTTCAGGTGAAAAATTAGCCATGATCCTAATGAATTGCAGAGCAGTCTCGGGACCAAATTACCTACTCCTTCCCCTATTTCCTATGTTCTTATGTAGGCACAGAGGTTGGCCAGTATAGCTGCATATTCTTGAACTTGGTTCTGCATAGGAAGGATGTTATAATGTGCCAATTCTTATTGTGTGAATGATTACTGGTAGATTTCTTAATTTATTCTTGGTACAGCAATATGTATGGCCCATCCCTATTGCTCTGAGGGTAATGAAGGTTTTAGGACAGTACATGTAACGGTTGCAGGTTTCATTTCATGAAGGTGAGCCACATGTATTTCTCCAACATAGTTCAGAAATCTCTGTGCTCACTTTTCCAATGCTAGCCCACAAATTGTTGAATTCCATTTCACAATGTGACATCTTTGTTAATGTCACACGTAGGCTTACATTAACACTGCAATGAAGTTACTGCGAAAATCCCCTAGTCGCCACACTCCGGCGCCTGTTCGGGTACACAGAGGGAGAATTCAGAATGTCAAATTCACCTAACAGCACATCTTTCGGGACTTTGGGAGGAAACCAGAGCACCCGGAGGAAACCCACGCAGACATGGAGAGAATCTGTAGACTCCGAACAGACAGTGATCCAAGCCGGGAATCAAACCCAGGTCGCTGGCGCTGTGAAGCAACAGTGCTAACCGCTGTGCTGGTTTCTATACCTGTGCCATAACCATGATTAACAAAGCTGATGCACCAGCTCTGTTGGACGTACAGTTGCAGAATTGTTCAGCTCTTTCTGTGAAGGTAACAGAGGATACTGGATACTTGAGACGTTAAAAAATGTTAAACCTGCTTATATCATAAGTCTCATAGATCAAATTAGAAAAAAATCCCTCATTGTGACAATAAGACATTTAACACAATTTTAATATGTAAAGTTTATGGATATATTCAAGAGGGAGCTGGGTGTGGCTAAAGGGATCAGTGGGTATGGAGAGAAAGCGAGAGTGGGATACTGAATTTGCATGATCGGCCATGATCCTATTGAATGGTGGTGCAGGCTCGAAGGGCCAAATGGCCTGCTTCTGCACCTATTTTCTATGTTTCTATAGATTGGGCTTCACTAAGACAGAGCGCTCGCTATCTAAGCAAGAGTTTACAAACCAACATGCAAAGTCACTCGAGTACTTGCAAAAAATAACCATGTCCTTGCGTGAGAAAATAGGAAATGGCAAGAACTGTGGACAGATACAGTTGTTGTCAAAGCCAGGTGCAGAAATCTGCAAAATTGTGTGCTCAAGACTATCGTCCGTTTATTTTCCATAGAAAACATTTCAGTAGGGTTACTAACTCCATGCAATTCCTTTCTGAATATTATGCTTTATAAACTATTTTACGCAGGCTGTGTGGGGCAAGATTTCTCTCAATTGAAATTGGTTACTGGGCCCTTGCCTGGTTTTATGATGAATCAGACATCAACTCAAATTACAGACAGGGTGACGGTAAGTTTGAAATCTGGGCAGGTGCTTTGGTTAAGTTGCTGACCTTTTTGTCATTGGTGGTATTGTTTCACGTTATTAGATGAATATTTGCAACCACTCTGGGGAGGAGGAGTTTGGGTTGGGGATAGGAGAGGTACAGTTATCAAATTTGTACATCTGTTATACATCTGCCAAATTGTAATATTATAAATGTTTCTAATCCTCCTCTAAAATGTCTCCCATATCACAGGGGCGTTGCACCAGAGAAAACTGCAAATATCTTCATCCACCAATGCATTTAAAAACGCAGTTAGAAATCAATGGACGCAACAATCTTATACAACAAAAAACAACTGCAGCTATGCTGGCACAGCAGATGCAGTTTATGATGCCAGGTGCTCAAATTCAGCCAGTTGTAAGTATATATTTACTTAAAAGCTGTTTTCCCTCTTCCCCGACCATGTCCAAAAAAACCCTTGTTTAGTTCCTCGTTTTCCAATGCACTAAGTGAAGACAAAGTGACTTCTCAATGTACAAGGGTAAAAATGCAGAGAACTATCCCAAAAGTGCTCCGTGTTGTATTTGTGAAGGTCTGGGAGCAGCTTCTCCTCCCACTCACAGTTGAGGGAGGACATTATGGAGGGAAGAAAGAAAGCTTGCTTTTAAACCTCGTATTTGTTTCCCCCACCCCCCCCCCCCACCCCCACCCCCAACACAGCAGCAATATGAACAATGTACATAAAAATATAAACATAGTGCAAATACCGACTCCCTTCCCCACAGGTCCCACCATTACTTAACCCCCTAATCTACGCTAACCTCCCCCCCCCCCCCCCCACCCCTTTCTGCTGGCGGCTAATTCTCTGAGAAGAAGTCGATAAATGGTTGCCACCTCCGGGCGAACCCTAACAATGACCCTCTCATGGCAAATTTAATTTTCTCCAGGCAGAGAAAGCCAGCCATGTCTCCGATAGCCAGGTCTCCGACTTCAGGGGCTTCGAATCCCTCCATGCTAGTAATATCCGCCTCCGGGCTACCAGGGAAGCAAAGGCCAGAACATCTGCCTCTTTCTCCCCCTGAATTCCGGGATCCTGCGACACCCCGAAAATCGCCACCTCTGGACTCAATGCCACTCTTATATTTAATACCTTGGACATGACATCAGCAAACCCTTGCCAAAATCCCCCCAGCTTTGGACTTGCCCAGAACATGTGGACGTGGGCCGCTGGACCTCCCGCACATTTTGCGCACCTATCCTCCACCCCAAAGAATCTGCTCATCCGAGCCACTGTCATGTGAGCCAGGTGCACGACCTTGAATTGAATCAGGCTGGAGCCTGGCACATGTTGCAGTCGTGTTGACTCTTCTCAACGCGTCCGCCCAAAGGCCCTCCTCTATCTCTCCCCCCAGCTCCTCCTCCCACTTTCGCTTCAGCTCCTCGGTCTGCGTCTCCTCCGATCCCATAAGCTCCTTATATATGCCCGAAACGCTACCCTCTCCTATCCACCCTCTAGAGACCACCCTATCCTGAATCCCCCTTAGCGGCAGGAGTGGGAAGGCTGGTTCCTGTCTATGCAGAAAGTCCCGCACCTGCAGATATCGAAATTTGTTGCCCCCCCGCCAATGCAAACCTCCTCCAGCGCCCTCCTACGGGTTTTCTTTTTTTAATGAATTTAGAGTACCCAATACATTTTTTTCAATTAAGGGGCAATTTAGCGAGGTCAATCCACCTAGCCTGCACATCTTTGGGTTGTGGGGGCGAAACCCACACAAACACGGGGAGAATGTGCAAACTTCACACGGACATTGACCCAGAGCCGGAATCGAAACTGGGACTTCGGCGTGTGAGGCTGCAGGGCTAACCCACTGCGTCACCGTGCTGCCCTCCTTTGGGTTTTTCTAAGTTGTCAGGATGGCTGAGTGGTCTAAGACGCCAGACCTAAGCAGACATTGAGGACTTGATGATTTCTGGTCCCTTCCTAGGGCCGTGGGTTCAAATCCCACTCCTGACATCCCTCCTTTGGGTTTTCTTAAGATCACTTTAGTATAATGTCAACCTGCTGTTAAATAATAATAATCTTTATTGTCACAGGTAGGCTTACATTAACACTGCAATGAAGTTACGGTGTAAAGCCCCTAGTCACCACATTCCGGCGCCTGTTTGGGTACACAGAGGGAGAATTCATGTCACTGACTTGACAGGAATTTACTCGTTCCTGGGATGTGGGTGCCACTGGCAAGGCCAGCATTTATTGTCCACCCCATGTTGCGCTCGGGAAGGTGGCGGGGAAGCTACTTTCTGAACCGCTGCAGTCCATGTGGTGTAGGTACACCCACAGTGCTGTTAGGAAAAGAGCTTCAAGATTTATTTTTTTAATAAATGTTTTTAATTGGATTTTTGATATTTGCCGTTATGTACACAGGATATGATATATACATGTATAAGTAGGCATCTGTTTGTGCCGGAGAGACCATTCCGGAGGGCAATCCTCGAATGGCTCTGGTTTGGTGTTGCCCCTTGCTTCTCCCGGATGGATTTCGCCGCCGTTGTCTTCTCGTACACACTGCCGTTTCAGCCGCCCCTCCCGTCCTCCACCTGTATTCTCCTTTTTCGCTGTTCCTGTGGATGTCAAGTTAGCTAACGTTTCCCTGCCTCCCTGGCTCGCCTCTATTGTTCCCTGTCTCTTCCCTCCTCTCGCCCCGACCCCCTGCGGTTCGCCTTTCCTTCCTCTTAGATTGAGCTGTCTCACCCTCTCATGCTTTGGCTGCTTTCCCCTGGTTCTTGGCTGCCTGGCTATTCTTCTGCTTGTTTGTTGGCCACATACAAATCCCGGAACAATTGGGCGAATGGCTCCCGCGTTCTGTGGAAGCCGTAGTCTGACCCTCTGATGGCGAATTTGATTTTCTCCATTTGGAGAAATTCCGAGAGGTCGGACAGCCAGTCTGCAGCTTTGGGTGGTGCTGCTGACCGCCAGCCGAACAGGATTCTACGGCGGATGATCAGGGAGGCAAAGGCAAGGGCGTCCGCCCTCCTCCCCAGGAATAGATCTGGCTGGTCTAAAACCCCGAAGACCGCCACTTTCTGGCATGGCTCCACCCTCACCCCTGCCACTTTGGACATTGCCTCAAAGAAGGCAGACCAGTACTCCACAAGTCTGGGGCAAGACCAGAACATGTGGCCGTGGTTGGCCGGGCCTCCTTGGCACCGTTCCCATCTATCCTCCACCTCTGGGAAGAACCTACTCATACGAGTTCTTGTTAAGTGCCACTTAGTTGCATCAGGCTGAGCCTTGCGCACGTGGAGGTGGAGTTGACCCTATGCAGAGTTTTGCTCCAGAGTCCCCACCCTATTTCGATCCCAGGTCCTCCTCCCATTTTGTTGCGTTCAGTACGGTGTCTGCCCCTTCTACCAGTCGGTCATACATGTCGCTACAGTTTCCTTTCTTTAATATGCTTGTGTCCAGTAATTTGTGTCAGGCTTGTTTAAACGGCAGTCCCGCTAGTGCTGCCCCACCTACTTGTGGGTGTATTGGGAAGATCTTGCTTTTGCTCATGTTGAGTTTGTAGTCCGAGAAGGCGCCAAACTCAGGAGCGCGACGATTCCGTCCATGCTGCTTTGTGGGTCCGAAATGTAGAGGAGCAGGTCATCTGCATAGAGTGAGACTCTGCTCTCTGCCACCCCTTTGGAACCCCCTCCAGCTTTTTGCCGCTCTGAGCGCAATTGCTAATGGCTCGATCGCTAGGGCGAACAGCAGCGGGGACAGTGGGCATCCTTGTCTGGTGTCCCTGTGCAGCTGGAAGTATCGGGAGTTGGTGTTATTTGTCCGTACGCTCGCCATGGGAATGTTGTGTAGGCAGGAGGTGAATCCTGTTCCAAACCCGAACCACCCCAGTACCTCTGAGGTATTTCCATTCGACTCTGTCGAAGGCCTTTTCTGCTTCTGGGGAGACGATCACCTCTGGTGTTCACTCCCCGGATGGGGTCATTATCACGTTCAGCAGGCGCCTAATGTTGGAGGTAAGCTGTCTACCTTTGACAAAGCCCATCTGGTCCTCTGCGACCTTCCCCGTCTGCATGGAGCTAATGCTGTCCATGGTCTCTCCCAGTGCTAGTGGTGCTTCCAGGCCCCGTTTTCTGCCCTCCCCCACGACTGGTATGTCCAGTCCATCAAGGAACCGTTTCATCCCGGACACCCCCATTGGGGACTCTGAGGTGTACAGCCCTTGGTAAAAGGCCCTGAAGGCTTTGTTGATCTTTTTTGGCTGTTTCTTATGTGCCTCTAGTATCCCTGATTTGTGCAATTTCTCTGGTGGCTGCCTGCTTTCTCAGCTGGTGTGCCAGCAGGCGGCTGGCTTTGTCTCCGTGTTCATATAGGGTCCCACGTGCTTGGCGGAGTTGAAGCACTGCTTTCCTGGTGGAGAGCAGATCAAAGTTCCTTTGTAACTCTTTCCTCTCCGCCAGGAGCTCTACGGTCGGGCCCTCGGAGTATTTATGGTCTACCTCCAGTATGGAGTCGACCAGTAGCTGCGTAGCGCCCTTTCCTTCCTATCTCTTCACACTTTGAAAGCGATGGTTTCCCCTCTTAGTACGGCCTTTAGAGCTTCCCAGAACGTGGAGGGTGCGACCTCCCCGTTCTGATTGTTCTCCGTGTACTCTGCTATGGCCCGCGATATTTTCGTTGAAGGCCTTGTCAGCTAGTAGGGCAACGTCCAACCTCCATGTGGGGCGTTGGGCCCTGCCAGTCTCCAGCCTCACGTCCATGTAGTGTGGAGCGTGGTCTGATATCACAGTTGCGGAGTATTCCACTTTGTCTATCCCCGGAAGCACTGTTTTCCCCACCACAAAGAAGTCAATTCTGGTGTATACGTGTACTGGGGAGAAGAAGGAAAACTCCTTCTCCCTGGAGTGGGTGAACCTCCAGGGGTCCACCGCTCCCATCTGTTCCATAAAGTGATCGAGTTCCCTTGCCATGTTTGAGGTTTTCCCCGTCTTGGGGTTTGATCTGTCAGTCGTTGGATCCTGTACACAGTTGAAGTTTCCCCCCATGAGTAGCCGGTGCGTCGCTATGTCAGGGATTTCTGCCATGGTCTTCTTAATGAAGCTCGTGTCGTCCCAGTTGGGCGCGTACACGTTAACTAGTACTACCGGTGCCACATCCAGGGACCCGCTAACCTTGACGTACCGTTCCCCTGGGTCCGTAACCGTCTTTGTCGCCCTAAACATTGGCCATTTGCTGATCAGCTGGTCCCTCCCTTTCCTCCCCCTCTCCCGTATATCCCTCCTTTGTCCCTCTTTACCCTGCTCCTATCCCCGTTTGCTCTCTGCCTCTGTTGAGTGTTGTCCCCCCTGTTGGGGGCGCGCTGCGGCCCTGCTTTTTTGTATGTACCCTCATGCTGGGGCCTGGTTTCCCACCTGTGGCGGCTCGTTGGGTAGCGGTTTGCTTTTTGTTCAGGGGGGTGACCCCCCCCCCCCCCCCCCCCCCCCCTCTCTCGGCATGTTTTGCCCCTTGCCAGGGGCCCCGTATTTCTACCCTCGCTGTTGGTTTTCCAGCCCGTGTTCCTCGATAAACTTGTTTGCGTCGGCGAGGGCTGTAAAGAAATACTCTCTCTCTTGGTATGTGACCCAGAGTTTCGCTGGGTACAGCGTACCAAAGCGCACATTGTTCTTGTGAAGGGCCGCTTTCGCTCTATTGTATTCGGCCCGTCTCCTGGCAAGGTCTGCCCCAATGTCCTCGTACACTCTAATGAAGTGTCCTTCCCATTTGCAAGTTCTGTTTTGCGTGGCCCAGCGCAGGATTGTTTCCCTCTCTTTGTACCGGTGCAGTTTAGCTATAACTGCCCTCGGGTGTTCCCCCGCCCTGGGCTTCGGGCGCAGCGACCGGTGTGCTCTGCCCATTTCTGGTGGGTTGGGGAAAGTTTCCCTCCCCACTAAGTTGCCCAGCATCTCGGCCACGTAGGCCATGGGGTTTCTACCCTCGATCCCCTCTGGTAGGCCCACTATCCTGACATTTTGTCGAGTTGAGCGGTTTTCCTGGTTGTCCATCTGCCCTTCAGGCTCCCCTGCGTTGTGCCCAGTCTCGCCACCTGTTTTTCCAGGGCCGTGATCCAGTCGCTCATGTCAGTCGCAGCTTTTTCCAGCTCCTTAATGGTCGCTTCTTGGGTTTCCAGTTTCTCCTCTTGGGCTTCCAGTTTCTTCTCTGCTCTCCCCAGGGCGAGCTGCACCTCCGCCAGGGCCTTGGCTATTGCTGCCTGTACTGCGACCTCTATGTCTGCTTTGGTCCCTGCCTTGCTTTCCTGCTGGTGTTACCTCTCAGCGCCTCGGCAAAGGCGGCCTTCCAGTTCCCCTCTGGCCCAGGGGGAAAATGCTCCTGTCTGCCCAGTTCTTTTTGTCGCGGCGAGGCTTCCATCCTGCCGCTTTGCGCCGATTAGCTCGTCTGAGGGGCTTGCGTATTGCGCCGTTTGCTTTTGGTGCCCTTTCTCCCTCTGCTTTGGCTCGCTTCTGGCATTTTTTCCCCCTTTTCTCTTTTCCCCCCCCCTTTTTTTTCCCCCTCCTTTTTTTCCCCCCTTTCTTTTTTTTTTCTCCCTTCCCTTCTAAAAAGACTCTTTTCAAGTAAGTTTGGCTTTATTTTTGAAAAACGTGGAAAGAGAGGGGGAATTTTCTGTCCCTTTAACAGTTTTCTTTTCAAGTTTTTTTTTTTTTTTTTTTTTTCCTTCCTCTTCTCCCCGCCCACCCCCAAAAAGAGGAAGTTCTTGTTTTCCTTTTCTCCTCCTCACTCACCCAGGGACCAGAGAGAGAGAGAGAAAGGCTTCTCTTCGGGCCGGGAGTCCCCTTTTGTTCCGCAGCCTGCCTCGTGGTGGTTGCCGCCGGGAGAGGGGGGTCGGACCTCGTTGCTGGCTCGGTCTCCGCTTTGGCTCGGGCCGCCGCTCCTCCTGCCCCGTGTTTCGCTGCCCCGCGTTGTTGCCTCGTGCCCTGCTGCCACACGTTGGGAGGGGTGGCTTGGTCCCCGCTCCTGTGAATGAAATGGAATGGAATGAATGAAAATGAAATGAATGAAAATCGCTTATTGTCACGAGTAGGCTTCAATGAAGTTACTGTGAAAAGCCCCTAGTCGCCACATTCCGGCGCCTGTTCGGGGAGGCTGGTACGGGAAGGGCTGTGCCGCTTCTCCTCAGCCGCCCACGTTCTGCTGAGCGGGTGGGGGGTTGGCTCGGTCGGGCTGGCTTGCAGGCCAGCGCTCCGATGCGCTAGCTCCGGGGGGGGGGTTGTGAGTGCGACTCTCTCCGGCCGCTTCCAGGTCTCCGGCCCCGACTCCCCTCGTACACCTTTCCTCCCCCGGGCCACAGCTTACCGGTCCGGTCCCTTGCGGCCTCTTCTCCTGAGTGCTCAGGTCTCCGACTTTGCTCCGTTTTGGAGTCCGGCTAGCTCCTCTTCTTCCGCACTCTCTTGCTGTGCAGGGGCCCAGTCAGACAAGTTTGCCAGCTTCAAGATTTTGACCAGCTGCGATGAAGGAATAATGATGTGTTTCCAAGTCTGGGTACTGTCTGCATTGGAGGGGAACTCCCATGCATTTGCCATCCTTGTCTTTCTTGGTGGTTGAGGTCATCAGTTTGATAGGTGCTGTTGACAGAGCCTTGATGAGTTGCTGCACTACATCTTGGAGATGGTATACACTGATGCCACTGTGCATCGGTGGTGGAGAGAGTGGACGTTTAAGGTGATGGCTGGGATACATTAGAACATTTGGCTGACAAAAGTAAAAAGTCCTTTTAAATGTATTTTCTTTGGAAAGTGTGCGAACTGCCAAATAGATTTACATTAGGAGCTGGTTTAGCACATGGGGCTAAACAGCTGGCTTGTGATGCAGAACAAGGCCAGCAGCGCGGTTGAATTCCCGTACCAGCCTCCCCGAACAGGCGCCGGAATGTGACGACTAGGCTTTTCACAGTAACTTCATTGAAGCCTGCTTGTGACAATAAGCGATTTTTATTATTATTATTATTATTTGAATGAATAATTTCACACTACAACCATGATTGTGCTCTGGTAATAGCTGTACAGCATGTCCTTTTGTATGCAGTTTTGAAAATACGTTTATGATTATATTCAATTTGTATTCACATTGCTGTTTGGTATTGAACAGTACGTGAGGCAGCACGTGAGACTGCATTGTGGATAGCACAATTGCTTCACAGCTCCAGGGTCCGAGGTTCGATTCTGGCTTGGGTCACTGTCTGTGCGGAGTCTGCACATCCTCCCCGTGTGTGCGTGGGTTTCCTCCGGGTGCTCCGGTTTCCTCCCACAGTCCAAAGATGTGCAGGTTAGGTGGATTGGCCATGATAAATTGCCCTTAGTGTCCAAAATTGCCCTTAATGTTGGATGGGGTTACTAGGTTGTGGGGATAGGGTGAAGGTGTTGACCTTGGGTAGGGTGCTCTTTCCAAGAGCCGGTGCAGACTCGATGGGCCGAATGGCCTCCTTCTGCACTGTAAATTCTATGTCTATGTCTAAGTATATAAATGTGCAAATACGTCTATTGTTTTTTTGCCACATTCAGCGACTGCGAAAGTTGATGTCCTTTGTTCTCTGTGGACCACCAGAATCTTAGCTGTGCTTTTTATGTTTGGGGAAATCTGTATTTTTCAGTGCAAAACAGAGGCAAATCACCTTGGGTCTGTCCAGAATTGTTAATACTACCCATGCATTTCTCCATCCTCATTAGCATCCCGCTGGAATCAGTTGATGCTATACGGCTTGATCTTGACGGTGCCCTGTTGTATTTTCCATTACATTTAATTGTCTTCATTAATTTTTTAAATATTGAAAATGCTGAAAAGACAAAGTCACCATTGTCTGGTTTATGCAGTTTTTATTGTTTCTTTTCTCAATTGGCAAAACCCCCTGTAGAAACAAAATCTCTCTTCCCTTGGAATTTCTCAAACGCTAAACCATATTCTAAAACAGATGCTGATCCTACTTGGTTAGTTGGGGAAAATGTAATTTTCTGTGCTACTTAATCCATTTAACTTTATTTTGTCCAAATGTATTTGTCTTTTCTCTCTCCATAGGCCACGTTTCCGATGAATCATGGCGCAGGAGTAAATCATCATGCTTTTAGTTTTAGTCCTTTTCTGGCACCCATGCCTCACAGTGTTGGATTAGTTCCAACAGAAGTTCTCTCTAGTGGCCCTGTCCTTGTCCCTGGAAGTCCTCCCATTTCACTTGCTGGATCAGGAAATATGCCGAAGAACATGAGGACAGACCGATTAGAGGTAAAACTATTGCTGATGCGGAACTAAATTGGCGCAATGTAAATGTAGTACAGGCAAATCCCATTTTTACAGAGTACCGTTTAATCAAAAATGTGGGTTTTGTGGAATGACCGTGATTGGGTTGCAAAATAATAGTTGGCACAGTCTGCTCCCCTCAACCACATGAAATCATTTGAACACGGCACTTCTCTGTTCAATAAGTTGTGGAGACAAGCAGAGAGAGTGGCTCTCGGCAGTGCGACTCTTGGGGAGATGGTTATTCCAGGCCCGAGGAGGCAGCAGGTCCAGCGGACGCAGCCGCTGCAATCAGTGACATTGACTCTTGGTCTTGTCCTGAGATCCGACTTCCCCTTTCTTCGTTACAGGTACTTTTTTTTTAATCGTTTGTGGAGAGATGGAGATCCGTTAATTTCCCAGCCTCGTGTTCCCCCAGCTAGATTATAATTTTTAAATTTAAATTTAGAGTACCCAATTATTTTTTCCAATTAAGGGCAATTTTAGCATGGCCAATTCACCTACCCTGCACATCTTTTTGCATTGTGGGGGTGAGGCCCACAGGGAGAATGTGCAAATCGCACACGGACAGTGACCCAAAGTCGGGATCGAAACCGGGTCCGCGACGGCATGAGGCAGCAGTGCTAACCACTGCACCACCGTCTCGCCTAGCTAGATTATAATTGACAAATTTGTCCCCATCCATGTACCAGAGTGAGAGGCTGGTGGCTGCTGATCCTTCCAGGATGAAAAATACTAGTTTTAAGGAAAATCCTTTTTTGTAGCATGAACTTGGCCCCAACCCATTCTGTGAAAACGGGATTTGCCTGTGTGACTTTCGGTGCATCTTGCTTTTGTCCTTGTATCCATGTTCATTGATAGTGGGGTTTATATTTACAAATTATGCTACAGTTGTTATAAAGTCAGCTAACTTCTGAAACGTATGTTAACATTTTGTACGGGCTCTTCATTGAAGCTGGCAAGTTTAGAAGGAGAGTCACTTTACAGACCATTGAGATTTGAGGAGAGAACAACAGGCCAAGAGTTCAGATTTGCTAAAATCTTTTCACTAAGGAACGAGTGGTGGATTTAATAGCCAGGCTGTAAAGAGATTTTCTTTTCCTAAGGGGAGTTAAACTGATGTCATCTCAGTTAAGTATGTGAGACGAGCTGAAGATCTAAAAAGGTGAGTCAAACACGGTTTCAAACTGATGGGACAATCTGCCGAGACGTTGAAGACCGGTATGGCCAAGAACAAAAGAACAAAGAAATGTACAGCACAGGAACAGGCCCTTCGGCCCTCCTAAGCCCGTGCCGACCATGCTGCCCGACTAAACTACAATCTTCTACACTTCCTGGGTCCGTATCCCTCTATTCCCATCCTATTCATGTATTTGTCAAGATGCCCCTTAAATGTCACTATCGTCCCTGCTTCCACCACCACCTCCGGTAGCGAGTTCCAGGCACCCACTACCCTCTGCGTAAAAAACTTGCCTCGTACATCTACTCTAAACCTTGCCCCTCTCACCTTAAACCTATGCCCCCTAGTAATTGACCCCTCTACCTCGGGGAAAAGCCTCTGACTATCCACTCTGTCTATGCCCCTCATAATTTTGTAGACCTCTATCAGGTTGCCCCTCAACCTCCTTTGTTCCAGTGAGAACAAACCGAGTTTATTCAACCACTCCTCATAGCTAATGCCCTCCATACCAGGCAACATTCTGGTAAATCTCTTCTGCACCCTCTCTAAAGCCTCCACATCTTTCTGGTAATGTGGCGACCAGAATTGAACACCATACTCCAAGTGTAGCCTAACTAAGGTTCTATACAGCTGCAACATGACTTGCCAATTCTTATACTCAATGCCCTGGCCAATGAAGGCAAGCATGCCGTATGCCTTCTTGACTACCTTCTCCACCTGTGTTGCCCCTTTCAGTGACCTGTGGACCTGTACTCCTCGATCTCTCTGACTTTCAATAGTCTTGAGGGTTCTACCATTCACTGTATATTCCCTACCTGCATTAGACCTTCCAAAATGCATTACCTCACATTTGTCCGGATTAAACTCCATCTGCCATCTCTCCGCCCAAGTCTCCAAACAATCTAAATCCTGCTGTATCCTCTGACAGTCCTCATCGCTATCTGCAATTCCACCAACCTTTGTGTCGTCTGCAAACTTACTAATCAGACGTTGGTGAATTGGATGTTTGAATCAGCGAAGTGACGAGCACCCAGGCGAAGGATGGGAACTGTTTGTGGGCTGGATTTTTCTGTCAACTGTGAAGTGACATCTCTTGCCACTGATCTTGAAGAAAGTTGACCGCAAAGATCCAGCAATCCACATGACACGGATTTCCCTTTTACTGATAGTTTGAATCTGGCGCCAAGTCAAAGGGGTCTCTACATGTCCAATGGCATTGACATCAGCAAACAGGGTAAACAGCTGGTCATATTGAAGTATTCTCACAAGTAAACCAACAAGTAAAATGTGCAAATTATCTTTCACTTTCAATTCAATCTTACAGAGAGCAAAGTAAATTGTTATGGCAGAAGCTGAAATATAATGACTTGTATATTAAAATTAAGTGGAGTATATTTTAATCCTAATGAATTTTGACATTGCACAAATATAAAATTAGGTTCGAGGGCCAAAATGGATTTTCAGACGTTAATTATGAACTTGGACATTAAAAGCTGATCAACACCTCATTCAACAAGGTGTAATTTTACGGATTTTGCAGTGACACTAATTGTAGGAAGGGTTCAGTGATTTCCAAATCCTGTCTGGGGTACTTCACACTGTTGAGGAGCATAGAATCACTGACCACAATCTTTGGAGTTTCACATTCAGCTGCGTGCATGTGTGAACTCCTGAAGCTGCTGTTGCTCTCTGAGAACCAATGACGGCAAATGCTGACAGTTTTGCCGTTGTCGCTGCCACAAATCCTAGGCTGTTGGGAACTTGGTTGGCTTGGTTCAGGAGACCAACGGTGGAAAGGTCAGGAATTGCAATGACCAGGTGCACATAGGTCAGATGGAACATAGCCTTGAACAGCATTTATGGTCTCAAATGTGGTTCAAAAAACCAGGAGATGCAGATTTTTAAAAAATTTCATACAACAATAATTAATGTAAAGTGACACATGACTGACATTCCAACTTGTGTCAAAGAATTGACTTTATGGACCACTAAGTACATAGACTACATCATGCACGAAATTGAAGAATGTCCACGTAAGATGCTACCTCATGTGAAGAGGGTATTTAGAATGGAAGTTGATTAAAGAATCCCAAAACAGGGGCAGCACGGTGGCACAGTGGTTAGCACCGCTGCCTCACGGCGCCGAGGACCTGGGTTCGATCCCGGCCACAGCTCACTGTCCGTGTGGAGATTCTCCCCATGTCTGCGTGAGTCTCACCCACAAAAATCAAGATGATGTACAGGGTAGGTGAATTGCCCCTTAATTGAAAAAAATATATAAATAATCCCAAAACAGAATAGTGGTGATTTGATGCATTTTGGACTGGAGGATTTTAACGGCCGTGTTTCCAGTGATTTGGATTATATACAATATCAAATACTTGCGGGCAATGCACAAATAGGGAGGGTGATTAACTATGAAGAGAGCAGTGAGTGATTTCCGGTTGGTAAGTTAGATAGATGGTTATCTGATGTAGGTTAATGCAGAGAAATGAGTTAATATTTCAGGAGAAAAGTAAGATGAAAGGATGCATGTGGTAAGACATTAAAAGGAATCGAGAAGCTGTGACTCTCGAAGTTTAACCAGATAAATCTTTCAAAGTAGGAAAATAAGTTCTCTGAGCTCAGTGTTTGGAAAAAAGATCCTAAGTTTTAAAAATATGTGGCTAAGAGAATACAGGCTAAAAGGTTATGCCACAGTTAGAAAATTAGGCGCAGGTATGGACAAGCCTACTTTTGCAGAAGATTTCAAGGTCGTGGACAGGATGCAGAGGCGATTTACTAGTTTGTCAAGGATGAGGGAAACTATAGCTTAACGGGGAAAAAATGGTTAAGAGAAGTTCTAATAGAGCTCTTCAAAATTATAATTGAATTTGATTAAGTAAATGTGAAAAGGAATTTCCATTAGTCGGTGACTGAGTAACTGGAGGACAGATGAATGAAGCTGATTTTTTTTTTTCCGGCCCGGATCATTAAGACATGGAAAGTTCTGCAGGGCGCTTTGGTGGAAGCTGAATCAATAACTTTTCGAAAGGAATGAGATATTTGACAACAAAACATTTTAGTGGGTATCCAGAAAGGGACAGGAGAATGGGGTTAATTTCACTGCCACTGTTTCCGAGAGTAGGAACTGACTCAGTTGACTGAATGATAGCTGCCTCTGCTCAAATGGTATCAGGGATGCAGAAGGCCCCGCAGTATCTGTCAGTTAATTTTTAATGTTGGAGCAGCAAATCTCAGCTGGCAATCTGACCGTGAGGATGGTGAGTGCACTGTTGTCAAAGCCAGTTTGTCCTCGCCAAACAAACGTGTACTTTGCAACGGCAGTTACTTCATCGAGGCCGAGGGTGGGAAATTCTGGCTGATTATTATTTGTTTGGCTCCAGGAATACAGTGGTGACTTGTATCTGCTCACTGCCAGTCCCATCTGAGAGCAGCAATCTTTGGCACAGGTCAAGAAACAAATCTGAAGCCTCCCTGGCTTATATGACTCAGAAATATAATATTTACTGAACCATTGGGAGCTTAGAAACATGCGTTCAACTGAATGTAATTTGATTTCCTTATCTTTGATTAATTTAGAAACATTTTGATCAATTCGATAAGCAGTTAACTTGGTAAACAATTTCTATACATGATGGACAAAAAAAACCTAAAAACATTTTACATTTATTTTTCGACGTGCTTTTGAAACCGTTTCTACAATTGTAACCATTCAACCCAAACAAATAATCATTGTCAGCCAGAGCTTCCCTTTTTGTAAAAATGTTATTCCAGTGAAAGGACAATTTAGCATGGCCAATCCACCTATACTACACACCTTTTGGGTTATGGGGGTGAGACCCATGCAGACGCAGGGTGTGGATGCAAACTCCACACAGCCAGTGACCCGGGGCCGAAATCGACAGCCTTCCCACCGCCCGCCTCTTTGAAGTGACTGATGTTTGAAAGTATGAGCCCTTTTGAGGAGGACAACTGGCTTCACCATTTCTACAATTTCTATTACCGATTTTCATTTTTGTTTTGTGGTAAAGCCCGTTGTCTTCTGGTCCAATGAAATAAAACCAAGTTTAGAATGTTCTTGGAGCGCAGTAAGATTATCTGAATGCAGAGATGAGCAAATCAAATGCTGATCATGCTTAAATGTACTTGCATATCGTGCAATTGCCATCTTCAAATGCAAAATTAATTAAGTTAGCGTTTTAATTTTGCCCCAGTAATAGAAGATCTCCCTAGGTTTTGTGTGGTTGTTACAATCAGCAATGTATACTTCGAGACAATAATGTTAACAAGTCAAAATTTTCTCAAATACCAAATTAGAATTTTACTCATTTGTTCCGGACTAAATTTTAGCTTGGCGTTTAACTTCGGCTTTAACTGTAGGATGGTTACAAGTTAAACTGCTTCACCAAATCTAAGCACGACACTTGTCTCCTCTTTTGGTAGGTATGCAGGGAGTTTCAGCGAGGGAACTGCTCACGGGGTGAGACCGACTGCCGTTTTGCTCACCCCGCCGACAGCACAATGGTGGACACCAACGACAACACTGTGACTGTCTGTATGGATTATATCAAAGGTCGATGCTCCAGAGAGAAGTGCAAATACTTCCACCCTCCTGCTCACCTACAGGCCAAAATAAAGGCAGCGCAGCACCAGGCCAACCAGGCTGTGGCAGTAGCTCAGGCAGCTGCTGCAGCAGCAACAGCAATGGTAAGTTATTTAATGGGACAACAAAAACCACAAATCAACTTATTGTGCAACACATAAGGCTAAGTCAGATTGCGGTTTAGATAAAAGTCACCCATTGATGGTCTGCAGCTGATGCAATTGTCCGAGTAGTATTCTTGTGTGTAGAGATTGTAGCGGAGGGTGAGAAATATGAGAATTTATAAACAGCATGTTGGTGTTTACCATTCTGAGCACCACCAGCGCCATATCGAGGTGCTTTTAAGAATTTCTATCCTTGCAGTGTAGAGGAGAAAGTAATTATGGTTTTCATGAGAAATTAAGCAACTGGATGGGAAGAGCAATTAATTGTTGCGTGGAATCTGTTGGGTGATAAATCTTGTTGGTGTTAAACTGGCAATGATCAGAACTGTTCATTTGCAGCTGCTTCTTTAAGCAGGATTATTTGGCACAGTTAACTATAAAGCAGTAACATGGTAATTCAATCAAGCCAATATCGAATTCTATTTAAATAAGCCAGCATTTTCTGAAATTGTATCTACCATTGTATGGCTGGATTCTGATGCAGATTTGTTATGGCAACCAATAGTCAAACACAAATTAGATTTTTTTTTTAAGATATTGAAATTTGAAACAATACCATCATTGGGACTGTGATTTTGTTTAGTTGCACTATGGCTTAGAGTAATAAAGAAAAATGTGTTTTCCACAATGCCTAAAGGTCCTCTTTTCTGCTTTGTTTCAGGTTTGAAGTTACAGTTTCTGCTAATAAATTCTGTTTTGTTGCAGCATATGCATTTTTATTTCTCTGAGCAGTTTATCTGCTGTTAGCAGTGCACGTAGATAAAGTTAGAATCTACTTCTGGCTGTAATGTGACCAAGATGGGAACAAACAATGAATTTTAACACAATGTTAAAAGATTCGGCTTCCTAAAAGGCAAAACAAATGTTGCCTGATTTTTTTCCGATCATTTTAAAATCCATATAATGAAGTGGAAATTGAATGACTTTGGTATTGGAAATGATAACTATGTGTGTTACACTGTCTGAATGTTAAAAGTCTTTGGTTTTTGGCTTGAGCAGGAACGGTTTAAACACTTGTGTAGTCTCTAGATAATTAAATCACTGAGGGTGCAATATTACTCCATTTAAAATGATGGGGACGTACAGTAGGAATAGCCCAAATCAATTTAGAGCTCTAATGTCTCAGAAGTATTGCCTTTTCAAAATGAGACATTGGCTAAAATATTCTAAGATGATGGTTTACTCCATTATTTATGGAGTTTGAATCTACGTGTTTGAATTATGCTGATTCATTACAGTTGGCTCCTTTGCCACCACCTCCTCTCTCTCCCCCTCCCCACACTACCCTTCACATGCTCAGCCTTGCATTTATTTTTTAAATGGTTGTCATCGGTGATCCCAGATTTTTTTTTGCTTCTGATGAAAAGTTTTCACCCCATTAAAATGTGGTTTTCAGATGATGTCCTGTTGCCTGAAAATGATCGAATGGCCGAGCTACTTATCATTACTGGGCCATCTATAATGAACAGCATTTCCCTAACTGCTAAATTATTAGCTGTGTAGGTTTTTGATGCAGAATGCATCACTAATATTTGCATAATTGCTATTACTTGGGCCTGTTAATCTAGATAACAAATTTGGAACAATGTGTTACTGTGGTTTTCCAGTTGCAAATGGATTTGTGGGTTTAACACAGTGTTAAAATGTACTAAACGTGGGGGTAATGCCTTGTAAAACATCTTCAGGTATCAATAATCCCAAATTTAAATGTATTGGCCTCAATGTCCATACAGAAGCATTTATTTAGACAACAGTTATATACTGTAAATGTACTCCACTGGTGCTCTTGGCACCAAGGGTATAAGAATGCCATTACTATGGGGTGTGACTTATTATTTCTGCCTGAGCTGTACACTGTAGCCAAATTTTATATAATTCTGGGAAAATCGCATGCTGAATACCCACATGAAAATGTCATTGTGACCTTCTAGATTGGCAGCACTGAAAGTGGACTTTTATTCCCATGTTGCTGAAAGCACCAAGATCTGTCATCGTGTCACCCAGCAAAATCTTTCCTCTAATGTTCAACAGTCTTTCACTAGCAGTTTGGGGAGAGAAATGGCCTGATTTGCACTTCTGTTCCTGTGAGGGTCCAAGTGAAGCATAAATAAGCCACCAAAGAGCATGACGGAGACGCCCAAGCCAGAATTCCAGAAGTAAATCTAATTTACTTTGCAAGCAGTCTCGCCACTCGAGGTTGATGGGTGCGCTCACCGTAATTTTCATTGCGAACTCCTGACTTTCAGTTATTCACTGATTTATCCTGTTGAGAAAGATGTAAAGAAGCAAAGGTGCTCCTAATGCTTCATCTCATCCTGGTGTACAGTATAATCACAAAGTCAGCTACTCCTGTATTTTGGCTTTGATTTCATTAGCTGGAATAAACTTGCCTAAGGAAAAATATGCTGATATTGGAGGCAGTTCAGAGAAGGTTCACTCTGGTGATCCTGGGTATTGAGTTTGTGGGCTTGTACTCATTGGAGTTTAGAAGATTGAGAGGCGACCTTCTTGACACATATCAGATTCTCGGGGGGCTTGAAAGGGTCGATGCTGAGCGGTTGTTTCCCCTTGTGGAAGAGTTTAGGACCAGAGGGCATAATCTCTGGAGTAAGGGGTAGCCTATTTAAGACAGAAATTAGGAAGAATTTCTTCTCCGAGAGAAGCAAATTTGTAGAATTCTATGTTGCAGAGAGCTGTAGAGTCTGGGTCATTAAGTATGTTCAAGGCTGAGATTGACCGATTTTTAATCGGTAAGGGAATCAAGGGTTATGGGGATAAGGTAGGTGGGAAAGTGGAGTTGAGGATTATATCAGATCAGCCATGATCTAATTGAATGGCGGAGCAGACTCGATGGGCCAAATGGCCTACTTCTGTGTCTTATGGTCTAACTGCACCCGAGCTGTCGTCACAGCTGTGGCAGGAAGTGTGGAATCTTGATGTGTTCAATTTGGCCCTATGCTCAGCCTCTCCCTTCTGCCAAAACGGTTTAATCCTGTCACCAATTCTCTACTCGCCCCTGTGACAATTGATGTCCTGATGAATCCTGAGTCCTAGTTGTGTTTTGATATCTCTCACTAATGCACCCCCCCCCCTTTGCTGGCCTCCCAGCTTCAACTGATTAAATTGTTCACCTACACTTCCATCAACCCTGTACTCTCCACACTCCATTGGCTCCCCTTGCCTCACCGTGCCAAGATCAAAATGTTTTTAAGTCTCTTGATGGCCTTGCCTCCAACTTACCTGAATAATTTTCTCCCGTGCAAGCCTTTCATTTGTCTAACTCCAGACGACAGTTTCTGACCCATCCCTTGCTTTGCTCCTGATGGCTTGTTCAACGTCTCCAGTGCTGCCCTCTCAAATTCTTCATCTAGCTCCTAATCAATTGTTTGACTCACGGACCTTCTGTGTTCCATTCCAGCCTCCTGCATTGCCAGATGCTCCTGGTTCACAGTATCTTTTTATTTCTTGTTCCAAAACACACGGGACGTCTTCTTGCTCATAAAGACGACCACATAAATGTGAGTCCAGTTTCACGTGACACTGAACGTTTGGAATTTATTTCCAACCTTTCTTCAACGCTGGTTTAAATCATGTTTCCACTTGAGTTCACATTCTGGGTTTTATGGCTTCTTGTTATCATTCGGTCATCTCTCATTTGTGCCCAACTCACCCCTCACTGGCTCTCAAATGGGATGGTAATTTTTTTTTGTACAGTTCAGTGTTTTGAATCTTTTCAAACATGGGAATTTAATTTTCTGGAATGGAAAATTGTGTTGCTGTTAAATATGGCTGAAACAAGACTCGTTTGGCATTTGACAAGCCACTTCTCAAGCTTTATTCAGGTTAAGAAATTGCCCCATTATCCCCCTTACTGCTACAGAAGTCAAAACTGAAATGATTTTCCACCATGTTCATCATGTCTTCACGTGCTCCCACCTCCCTCCAGACCCCATGTTATTGTCTCACTAGTATGGTAGTGTGACTAGACTAGTAATAGTGGCCCAGACCAGTGCTTTGGGGACACGGGTTCAAATCCCACCACAGTAGCTGGCAGAATTTAAACTCAATTAATGAAATCTGGAATTGAAGGCAGGTTGCTTTCATCGGTTGTTGTAAAAATCCATCTGGTTCACTAATGGCCTTCAGGGAAGGAAATCTGCCATCTTTACCTGGCCTGGCCTACATGTGACTTTGGACCCCACAGCAATGTGGTTGACTCTTCTGAAATGGCCTAGCCAGCCAGTCAGTTCAAGGGGCAATTCGGGATGGGCAACAAATGCCGGCTCAGCCTGCGATGCCCACATCCCATGAAAAAATTTTAAAACTATTCTGATTGTTCCATCCAGATCTCCAAATAGTGCAACTATCAACACACATTTGCTAAATATTTTTGAGATTTAACTGGGACATATGATGCTTTTGGCAGAGTAGTCCTGACAGCTGATGTTGTCGTTTTTGTGCCGGTGTCTTTCCTCTACTTGCTGTGTTCCTACAGTGCACGTGGACGATTGAAATGAGAAAAGGCGATTACCCGTCGGGTGCTGTCATCCTCATTCCTTGGCCAGAAACCTACACAAGCCATCAGTCCCTGTAGGCGTACAATGTTGAGACAGGGGGGTTAAGTGGGTTGGTCACGATTTGCAGTTCGTTAAAGATTAGCTCGGGCTGGCAACAGGGCTGAGACAGTTATGCAAATTCTGGAGTTATTTGCATTGTAGGAGTCAGTGATGTCCTGAAGTACTGCTTCTCAACAGCCAACGTGAAGGCATTTCCAGCTGCGTACTCTGCAAGTGGCTTCCGAGAGCCCATCAATCTAGGTTATACTCTGTGTAGAAGATGAAGCGAGGACTCCACCAGATGGATAATCTGTCTTCTCGCAAACTAGCCACCTGGCTCGAGCAAAGCACATGTATCAAGACCGGTTTCAACAGAGTTTAATTTTTTATTTCAGAGACATGTGGCATGCCAGTCATAATAAAGGTGAATATTTGTCCAAGTAAAGAGATAAATTCAAGATACATATATGTAGCAAAATAATTAGTGGGATTAATTTTTTAAAAAAATAGGTTATTATTGATGAATAATTTTCTCTGACTTAATGCTGGTGTTGAATGCAACCTATGGGGGTAAGTTAACTCAGTTGGCTGAGTGGCTAAAGTGTGATGCAGAATGATGCCAATGGTGCAGGCTCAAGGCCCTACTATGGTAGTTCATGGAGGCCTGCCTTCAATTCTGGCCTTGGGTGTCTGTGTGGAGTTTGCACATTCTCCCCTTGTCTATGTGGGTTTCCTCCGGGTGCTCCAGTTTCGTCCACAGTCCGAAAATGTGCAGTGGATTGGCCTTGCTAAATTGCTCCTTTGTTGGGGGTTACAGGGATAAGGCAGGGGAGTGGGCCAAGCAGGGTGCTCTTTCAGAGGGTCAGTGCAGACTCGATGGGCCAGTTGGCCGCCTTCTGCACTGTAGGGATTCTGTGATCTGACAGGAGCTCATTCTGCTTCTCTGTCCAGCTGCTTAGGTTAAGATGGAAAGGGCCTTTCTCTACAAGACAGCTATATGAAGCAGTGACATAAAAACAGCACTGTAATGATCTGCTCAAAATGATCAGCATTTTGGCACATCTGTGGTCAATGATTGCCTTAAAATTAAGTAACTGACCTATTAGTGTTATTGTACTGATTAGTGTCATTTAGTGTGTATCTAAATTAAGTAAAGGAAGAAGAAGCTAATATGCCAGAATCTTGCAATGCTGTGGGAAAGAAATAGGTTAACCAGGTGGCTGTTTTCTCCCCACAAAAATAGGGAAAATATGATTTGGGATGTAATGTGAAATCTGTTTTATCTGCGTTATATGTTTTCGGAACTTCATTGCCAGTCCCCCCACAAATCATCCAGCTTAATTTCAGCAGAAGTTTTGGGTCGTTGGGTAGCGTGCTTTAATTGTGCATCTCTCTTCAATTGCACCGCACCTAGGATAGAAGGCGAAGGTTTAGCTTGTTCAATTTGCGTACCGACAGTCTGATCACGAATTGAAATGCAGTTCAAATGCATTTTTTTGCTATGACAGTAGCTGAGGTCATTGCATGCAGTCTGATGTCAACATGAATATAACTCTGGCTTTATTAATCACGGTCTTGTGAGCATCAAAGGTGAGATTTGGAGGTGCTAGGGACAGAATGTTTCTTCACTTCTGTGTGGGAAGTGAATGCTACCATACAAATTTAGTGTAAACAGTTGCAGATAAAAGTTTCCCAGCCTAGCAACCCTTTAATTTCAGCATTAAATGAACATCCCTGCTGTGCAAGTGTGAAATTTGCTTTTTGTATTAGTGGGTTTTTTTTTGGCTTGTGTTAAAACTTGCCAATTTAGTTGCAAAATTATGTGCAGTCTTTTATTAATTGCTCTGGACTCGCACGGTCCAAGGATTTAGTTTGATCATTTTGCATGGAGCTCTTGCAGCCGGTAAGAAGGTGATAGTTTCATAAACCATCCGTCCAATGTGGATTCAAAGCCATGTTGTCAACCCAGCTAAGCCGTGTTCTGCGGGGCGGCATAGTGGTTAGCACCGTTGCTTCACAGCTCCAGGGTCCCAGGTTTGATCCCCGGCTTGAGTCACTGTCTGTGCAGAGTCTGCACATTCTCCCCGTGTCTGCCGACCACGTCCAGGGCCCTCTGCTCAGTCACGGTGAGGGGCCGCAGATCAGGCGATCTCCCTTCAGTTTTCTCCCGCTACCCGCAGTTGTGCTTAGCACTGTTGCTTCAAAGCGTCAAGGACCCGGGTTCGATTCCAGGCTTGGGTCACTGTCTGTGTGGAGTCTCCCCGTGTCTGCAGGTTCGGTGGATTGGCCATGCTAAATTGCCCTTAGTGTCCAAAAAGGTTAGGTTGGGTTACGGGGATAGGGTGGAGGTGTGGGCTTAAGTAGTGTGCTCTTTACAAGGGTTGGTACAGACTTGATAGGCCGAATGGTCTCCTGCACTCTAAATTCTATGATTCTAACATCCAGTAACTCTCCGATACGAGATTGCAAACCTGGTTGTACTGTATTCCGGAAGGCTTCATCACAGGCCTGGCATTGGCTTCCCAACATGTCAAATTGTCATTCTCATGCCAGTTAGCCAAAAGTGGCAGCTACAATGCCGTCAATGCTCTTGTGTACCAGAAGCCATTGTACCATTCACGTGATTTTGCTAAAATGCATGTGAGCCGGGGTCACATTGCAGCCCAGCTGAGAATCTGACCGGGGTCGAGTGAAAGAACAGAATGCCTCTTGTGATTTTTCTCACGGGAATGTCTGAGGGAGAGTAAATGTTATTTCTGGATCATTCCAGGGCAGTCCCGCCGGCTTGATAAGCCTTTGGGAATCCCCACCAGCGATTTAATTTTCAAAAACTAAATTTATGATAGTTACTTTAATTGCAAGCATGGTTATGCGGATAACCTCCCAAGAATTGTGGGGCGATTTGGTTTTCTGGGTCGGAGAGGAGTAGCTTTTAATGTTTAACTGCCACCTAAAGGTACTTACAAATGAGCAATGCAGAATCTAGCCATCTTTGTGTACTTTCATATTTCACATAAGCCTGGTCCAATATAATCTTGTATGATTATTGCGCGCACACATTTTGCATATTAGAAATAATTAAAGGATATTTGTGTTGCTCTCTTTTATGTTTTTAACAAAGGTACAGTAAATGCTTATTTTGCTGTACAGTACTAATTCCGTATTTGTAACTGCAACCTTTTGACAACTCATTTTATGCATGCTCTGTGATGTATGTTGTATACTGCATTCAGGGTTTTTTTTTTTGTTTTTTTTCTCCTCACCTACCTGCAATGTACTGCTGTTCCCATGATGCACTTCTGCTTGCTGTTTACCTGTATGTTAATACGCTTGAACCCCATTGGTCCATTGCCATCATATGCTCGCTGCCTGCTATTTAAGACTCAGTCGGCTGCCAAATCTGTGAAACGACCCCTCGAGGCAACCTTTGACCTGGTACTTTGACCTTTCACCTTCTTGCTTTGCATGCACTGTCGTGATAGTAAAATAGTATGATAACTTAATAGATTTTATTTTTAATTTTATTATAAATGCTTCTAATTAGATGTTTGTTGAAAGGATATTATGTTCATACTAACTAAATGTCATTTAAAAAGCCGCAATTTTGAATGTAAAGTTTTTTTTTTTGGAATGTCAGATATTTGCTTCTTTGCATTTCAGGTATAGCAGCAAATAGCCTTCACTGCACACTATTGAGTGTACATATAGTTTAAATTCATGATAATTAATATGTGTTTTGATAGCATTATGATGTGCGGATTTTGTACCAATCTGCTCCAATTAAATTGTTTAATTGCATTTCCAAATTCCAATATAGTGAGTATTTTCATTAAATGTTCATTTTTTTGGTTAAGGACCAATTTCCTTTAAAATAATGCAGCCAGGTGTTCTGCAATGTAATAATGTCGAGTCTCGCAGCATTGCTTGTATTTTTTTTAAAAAAAACTACATTTGTACCTTTTTGCAGTAAACTTGTCGTCAGACAAAAGTGTTTTCCGTACTACTTTAACTAATACAATACTTTCGGTGCATGACAGGAATTTCATATTGCCTTCTCTGTATATCACACTTGTCTTACTAAATCCCTCGTTCACAGGCCTTCCCACCTGGTGTCCTTCACCACTTACCAAAGAGACCAGCCCTTGAAAAAAGCAATGGCACCAGCACAATCTTTAATCCTAGTGTTTTGCACTACCAACAGGCGCTAGCCAATGCACAAATGCAGCAGCCAACATTTTTTCCAACAGGTACGTTCCATTCCCCCTTACTGAGAGTATTATAACACTGCACTGTTGACTTGATCGTATAAAATAATATCGCCATTACCGCATGAGTTAAATGTTCAAAAATGTATTTCTGATTGGTACGCCTTAACTTTGCTTCGTGCTAGCACTTGCAACTGCATGTTACATGAGGGTAAAAATGGCTTTAAATACTGTGCTTAATTTATTCCGATAGGGCAAGCCTCAACATAAAGCACCTTTGATGTACTTTAATACCTGCCCTTCCTTTGAATGTTTCCATTGAACCCAGTTCAAATTATGTGAATCATTCATTTGTTTGAAATTACATTAAATCACTTGGTGGCAGGTTGTATTTCTATGCACCGGTCTTTAGGGACAGCTTCACTGTATTTTTCATCAAAAAGAATTTCTGTAAATATTACATTTGTGATGATAGACGTACCTGAAGCAGTTTTAAAAACAAATAATTTTAATGAGATCAGTACTTGCAAAATACCTGCATATTTGATTTAATAGATCACACCATGTTAACCAGTAATACTTAACATCAAAGGATTGTTTAGTAGTGTTTAGATATGCTATATTTTGACATCTTTAAAGCTTCTTGTTTTTCTGTGCATAGTACTGATGATGTGCAGCTTTTAAGCCTAATGCCTTTGTTGCTAGTAACTGGTTAGCACCACTGATAAACCTCCCTAACTATCACTTCTGGTATTAAACGTCAATTAAAGTATTCAAATGTCATAGTCTGAGCAAACTCTATTTAAATAATAACAGATGTGTCTGTTTTTATTTTTTCATTCTAATCTGCATTTAGAATCCCACCCCACAGAAGACAGCCAGTTGGCCCATCATGTCATTGCTAGCCCTTTGAAGCAACTATCCAATTTAGTCCTACCTCAGTGCTCTTCATTTTTCGCAGGGGCGGCACGGTGGCACAGTGGTTAGCACTGCTGCCTCACAGCGCCAGGGACCCGGGTTCAATTCCGGCCTCGGGTGACTGCCTGTGTGGAGTCTGCGCGTTCTCCTCGTGTCTGTGTGGGTTTCCTCCGGGTGCTCCGGTTTCCTCCCACAGCCCAAATTTGTGCAGGCTAGGTGAATTGTTCTTTGCTAAATTGCCCCTTAGTGTCCAAAGCTGTGCAGGTTAGGTGGGGTTATGGGGATAGGGTGAGGGAGTGCGCTGAAGTAGCGTACTGTATCAGAGGATCTGTGCAGACTCGATTGGCTGAATGGCCTCCTGCACTGTAGGGATTCTAGTCTATGATTTTAAATCCCTCTAAAAATAATCAGTCACTTCTGCTAAGCCATGATAAATTCTTTATTGGTGAAAGAAAATCCACGGTGATAAATTTAAATATTTTGTGTAAACTATGCTACCACAGGAGCAAAAATATCTGCACTTTAATGTTTGAATCTTTTCCTAACCTTTATTATTCTTGAGGAAATGCAAAAATGTACACTCAAGCTAGGCCAACAAAATGATTTAATTAATGTGAAATGCCTTGAATACCCAGCTGCAATGCAAAACAATTGTATTTTACTTGCAGCAGTTGACCCATTGAAATATTAATGGGATATAAACATAAAGAAAAATACTTGAAAAATATTGATCCATTGATTAAATGGCAATTAGTTCTTTGTTGACATGGAAATCGATGGAGAGTGTTTCACTGTCAACATCATTGCTGCAAATTTAGTGAATATGATTCATTCAGAATTGCTAATCATATTTGGTGTGCGCTTTTTAAACTGTACAGCAAATTAGTCTAAATTTAAAATAAATAATATTGCTGATGGATCAAACTGCATGGAAATGAATCTCTTTGTTCGTTATGCAAACAAGTACTAACTCAGAGCAGAGTCCAGATCTACTGAAATTTTTTATTATGAATCTGTTCTTCAGACTTCATTTAATAAAACATGTTGTCATATAATATTAAAAATAGACATTTTAGTATTCATGTACATCAGTTAGCTCAGATGGCCAGAGTGTGGTGCAGAGTGACGCCGACAGCAACAGATCAATCTGACACGTTCCACACTTGATGTGGTGTGCTGCTCCCCAAGCTTTGTAGGTCTTTCATTGACTATGGCTAATTATCAGTGCCATTAGCCTATAATATTTCAAGAGATACAACTGTTTTGCGACTTTATCCTCAAACATAGTTCAGAGTAGTGTACAATCAACCATGCTCTGAATGAGATCACCAGCCCCTGCTTTCTGCTTTTAGCGCAGTCTCTCAAGCTTTTGTTTATATTTGCGACTGTCTTAAAGGACTTGAAACTCAAAATAGCCTAGTTTCACCTCTGCTTTCATTGTGCTTTCACCACATGTTCTGCTCTCGGATATCAATGTTCTGTATGTTCCCTGGGTTATCACAAGGACTTCAATTTCGTTTTAAAAAAGAGCATGTTACTGAAGAACTCTGCTTGATGTAAAAATAAATTATTGTACCTCATTTTTAAAAAATTAATTTCTAAGTGGGAAGAGGAACATTTTGAGTTTTGAGCTGAACCGAGCAGTGTTTAAAAACTAACGGAGATGTGGAAATTTGTTTTTCAAGGACTTGGCTTTGTGATCTAACACTAACCATGCATTTTTGATACCTTTTTTTCCCCCCTCCCAAATTCACTTTTCTAAATGTTCCACTGCATGGTTGCAGGATCGGTGTTTTGCATGACTCCTCCAGCTACAACTGTTGGTAGGTTTTACCTTTTGTTTCCTAACCTTGAATGTAATGATATTTAATGAGAAGCTTTTTCTTTTGTTTTGGTTCATCCTAAACATTTTAATTTGGCGTGAAAATAAATATATACGTCAAAATGGAGAATTAAACCTTCAGTGCTATTTCTTGGGTTAATCTGAAACTGAAGAAGTTAATTTTAATGCAGAGCATGATAGAATTTGTTTCACACCTCCGTTTTGAACTAAGATTTTAATCGCCGTGTGCATTTTTGATACAATAGTTAAGAATTAGGGAAAGGTGATAAATTACAGTTTTGAGTGACAATTTGCTGTATCAAATCGTGGCTTGCTTTTACCTGTTGTCTTGAATTTATGACTGACATTTTGGAACAAAGACTGACTGAGAAATGTTGTTTGTTTTTTGCAGTCCATGTGGTGCGTATATTCCGCACCCATAATCTATAGCCTGTGAGGCCATAGTTGGAAATGGAAAACCTATAGTAAAATTAGCTGAAATCCAATGTTCCGTTGTAAAATCCTTCTATATATAAATACCTCTTTAAGCATCTTGGTTTTACTTGATAACATTGAACCTGTTCAAAGTAAGTTAGAGAATCAAGTCTTAATATATTATGTATCGGAGTCTCCCAGAGAAGTTCAGGAAGGTACAGTCTTTAAAAAACCTCTTACGAATGAACATTTGAAAGCAACAAAACCTATCGCCGGCATCATTGACTTTGTTTGACCCATCTTTTATCAAAGGGTTTTAAGTCCATAAAAGTTAAAGTAATACCAAAAGAAGGGAGGAGAGTTGAAGGATATTTGTAGTTACTTTCTCCCCAAACCCCTAGCTTCCTATTGTATGTTCTCTGGGAAACACTGATTATGTTGGCATTGGTCCTTTTTAATTGTGATTGTAATAAGCTTTTTCCTTTCTCTTTTTTTTTAAATTTTCTCCCATGCTTCCTTGCTTTGCATTATGATTGCATGTCACCCGCTGGTGTAACCTCCTCCTCCCTCCACGATGGCTTTCTGCTATGTGATATCTGCCATGCCCAAACAAAACAAACCCACATGGTCACGGTTGCCATGTGCCGCACCTTTCTGTTCATTGCTTCCATGGTTCCCTTCCTGAAAGTACCCTTGATGCACAGTGCTACGCCCGCCACTGTCTCTGCAGCAACAACACCTGCCACAAGCGTTCCCTTCGCCGCAGCAGCTACAGCCAATCAGGTTTGCTCCTTTTACAGCTTTCTTTCATAAACCCTCCCCCCGCCCCCCACCCCACAACTCTAAACGAGCGCTCGTTTCTGAACCTTGCCAAAATTCTGAATGACCCGATTGCAGGGGAAATCAAATTAAATAGTTGCAGCGGGTGCTTGTTTAGAGTTGTCGTTTATCCCAGACAACAGTATGTTTTTTGTGTGTTCTGTGCTGCATTATTTTTCATTAATTTCAACCTCGCTGTACTAATCACATTTTGTTAAAGTTCATTAAAACAACGTCGCAGTGTTGTTGCGCCATGCAGCAAAACATAATTTATTAAGTAAATATTTTGATGTGAACACAAAAATTGGAAAATATTTCAATCCCTCTGGAGAAGTTCCTTTGTTCCTGAAACATGCCATCTATTTTAGAGAAAATTTGTTGTTTTTTTTTCTTTTTGAACTACTGCGTTTTCAATGTGACTTTTCATATTTCTGTAACTAAATCAAAATGGCATAATGAGTCAGTGCTGTTTTATATTGATGTATGTACAAATACCTTGTGTTTTTTTGCAAGAATTTATCTTAGAAATGTGAGAAATTGGTTATTCAATGGAAGCAGGAGTAGTGTTTACTTCATGGGCGGAAATGTGTAAGTTGTAAACTAGCTGTACCTAAAGTCCACTGCTGCAGTTGGATGTTTTTTTTAATTGACTCTTAAAATAGGCTTTTGAATGGAGTGTTGAAATGTATTATGTGGACCCTTCTTCGAGGGGAAGGGGGAAGATTGCTTTCATCAAACCTGTTGGATATCAGCAGCCAGCAAGAATTTCAGCACCACATTGGTCACACTTTCTCTGTCGAAGGCAGGGTAGCTATGGCTGATTTCTAGGGTCTGTTGATGCTCATTGCAGCAGTCGCTCCGAAGTCTTCCTGTTGTCTCTATAACTATTTTTATCCTGTTTCTACACCTCAACATGTTTCAGAATATACAGAAAGATAAAATAACGACCATAAAAATTGGTAGCTCTAGCTTCAATTAAGTCTTGCTAATACAGTTAAAATTTGGAATTCGGTGCTTTTCTTTGACTTTGACCTTTGTTAAAAATTACTGCACCATTATGAAAAAACATACTCTCAGTACCGTTTTGTGTGCACTTTCTTCCTGTACTGCACCACCCTTAAAAACACATTTGTTTTCTCAGAAATACATGTGCTTCAATGCTTATATTATCAGACAGCCCTGGCTATTACCAACTTTTAATGTGCATCAATAAAGAAGTACGAGGAATAGGCCAGAAAACTGCAGTCCGCTCAGTCTGACTTCAGTGCTGACACTTGGGCACGATTGATCAGGGATAGTCAGCATGGGCCTGTTGGGGGAAGATCGTATCTTACTAACTTTAATAGAATTTTTTGCAGAAGTAACAAGGAGGATTGATTGATGGAAGTAGTATATTGCATATTGTCTATATGGATTTCAGTGAAGCTTTTTACAAGATCCCGCATGGCAGACTGGTCAGAAAATTGAGATCTCATGGGATGCAGAGGAAGGTGGCAGGTTGGATCCCAAAATCGGCTTGGTGAGGAAACAAAGGAAAATGGTCGATGGATGATTTTGCAAATAGCAAACGGTTTCCACGGGGTTCAGTGTTGTCACCCTTGCTGTTTGTGGTACATTTTGATGGTTTACTTAAATGTGGGAGACACAATTGGGTAGTTTGCAGTTGACACAAAAACTGGCCACATAGTTGATAGTGGAGAGGATAGCTGTCTACTCCAGGATAATATTAGTGGCTTGGCTGATTGGGCAGACAGGGTCAAATGGAATTCAACCTGGAAAAATGTGAGGTAATTCATTTGGGGAGGGCAAACGAAGCAAGGGAATACGCAATAAACTGGAAGATATTGAGAGGGGTTGAGGAAGTAAGAGACATTGGAATGCATGTCCACAGGTCCTTGAAGATGGCAGGACAGGTGGTGAAGAAAGCCTATTGAATGCTTTCCTTTATTGGACAAGGCATCAAAGACAAAAGCAGGGATGTAATGCTGGAACTATGTAAAACGCTGGTTAGGTCACGTTGGAGTTTTGTGTACAGTTCTGGGCACCACATTACAGGAAGGACACAGCTGCTCTGGAGAGAGAGCAGAGGAGATTCACAAGAACATTGCCTGGGCTTGAAAATTGCAGTTATGATTAGAGATCGGATAGTCGAGAGTGGTTTTTCTTGGAACAGAGGCTAAGGGATGACCTAATTTAGGTTTTTAAAAAAAATAATTGGGGTAGACAAGATAGAACTTGCTTCCCCTAGCTGAGGAGTCAATTACCAGGTGGCATAGATTTAAGATGATTGGTAGAAGGATTTGAGGGGTCATGAGAAAATATCTTCCCCCCCCCCCCCCCCCCCCCCCCCAGAGGGTGGTGACATCTGGCAGTCACCAAACTGGTGGTCGAGGCTGAAACTCTCAATTAATTTAAAAGGTACCTGGATCTACATCTGGAGTGTTGTAAACTGCAAGGCTACAGACCAGGTGCGGGAGCATGGTATTAAAATGAGCGACTAGTTTCTATTTTTTCTCTGTTTTTGGACGGTGCAGACACATTAGGCTGAATGGCCTCTTTCTGCGACCTGATATTTCTGTGGTCCTGGGTTGAAAAGTCTAGTTTTGATCACAGCTGAAATATATTGCAGAATGTTGACTTAACTTTAAAAATATTCTTAAGTTTAAAATGAAACATGGATAAAGTATTCTTAATTCTAAACAGCGGTCCGTATGCTGTTACAGGTGTTTGATTTCATATAGCTAAGTGAAGAAGGAAAAACTAAATCTTAAATGAGGAATTTTGTACCTTTCCTACTTGCATGAACCAGGAAGAAAAGTGGAAATGGTGCATGGTATCAAAACATATATATCATTTTCTCTTACTAGATCGCAGTTTGACCTTTTTTATATTTATTTTTGCTTCAAAACCATTCTTGCCATCATTGTTGATGGTATGATTTAGATTTATTTTTGGTTGCTCAATTGCACAAAGCTGCATGTGCACCATGTAGATTTTCAAAAAGGTGAAGCTTTGAGGCTTGTACAGTAGGTTTCAAAGCTGCGTTAAATCCACTGGCTTTAGGGGCGGCACGGTGGTGCAGTGGTTAGCACTGCTGCCTACGGCACTGAAGACCCGGGTTCGATCCTGGCCCCGCGTCATTGTCTGTGTGGAGTTTGCACATTCACCCCGTGTCTGCGTGGGATTCACCCCCACAACCCAAAAATGTTAAGGTCAGGTGGATTGGCCACGCTAAATTGAATCTTAATTGGAAAACAAAATAATTGGGTACTCTAAATTTATTTTTAAAAAAGGAAATCCACTGACTTTAGTCCTTTGTTTATCACCCCTTCCGAGCTAGAACTACCTTTTAGATTTCATGTTTTGAGCCCAGGTCTGGTTTCCCCAGCCTCAGGCGGGGCTCCACTGTGATGAAGCGCAACAGACAGATTTTCCAAGCCGTTCTGTCTCTGTGGATGAAGATTTGATCTTGGTTTCATTGCACCCACATTATTTTGGACGCTGAAACGACGGTGTTTGTTCGGTTTTCATCTTTTAGTGCTGTTTTTTTTGTATCCCTTTCGATTTAGAATTATTGCAATGAGTCACAACGTTAGTCTGCAGGTGCAGCAAGTAATTAAGAAGGGTAATGGAATGCTATTCTTTATTCCGAGACGAATTGAGGAACATTAAAAAAATAAAGATGTTGTGCTCCAGTTTATGCAGGGCACCTTAAATACGGTGCAGTTTTGGTCTCCTTATTTAAGGAAAGATGTAAATGCATTTGAAGGCGATTCAAAGGACGTTCACTAGATTGATACCTGGAATTAGTGGGTTGCCTCAAGTGGAAAGGTAGGACTGGAGTTAGAAAAGTGAGGGGTGACTTGATTGATGTATACAAGATCAACGGTCTTGACAAGGGCATGGAAAGACTGTTTACTCTTGTGGGTGAGTCAAGAACTAGGAGAGCTGTTTTAAAATTAGGGGTCACCCTTTTGAGGACGGAAATGAGAATTTATTTTCTGACGTTCTTGCGACTTTGGAACTCTCTGCCTCGGCGGCAGAAGTGGGGTCACTAAATATTTTTTGAGGCACAGGTAGATCGATTCTCGAGAAAAGAGCCCCAACCTATTCAATTTTTTCTGGTAATTATAACTTCTCGATTCTGATATCACCCTTGTAAATCTTTTTTTTTAAATTGCAGCTTCTCTTGCAGCTCTATCTCCTTTTTGTAATATGGAGACCACACAGTACCATTGTACTCCCAAGTGTAGTCTAGCCAAGGTCCAATGCAAGTTGTACATAATTTCGCTGCTTTTAGTTCTATCCACATGGAAATGAAGGTCCATGCTTTGTTTGCGTTTGTTATGTCCATTATTAGCATGATTTGTGAGTCTGTACTAAAAGATCCTTCCACTTTAATACACCGTTCAGACACTTATTTTCCAAACAGATATGGTTCCTTATTCCTTCTGTCAAAATATATTTTATTTATACTCATATATTTTATTTACACTTGTGTTACATAGAATCCCACAGTGCAGAAGGAGAATCCCTACAGTGCAGAAGGAGGCCATTCAGCCCATCGCATCTGCACTGACCCTTTGAGAAAGCACCCTACCAAGGCTCAATACCCTGTCCTATCCCTGTCACATCACGCAATGTTTGGACACTAAGGGGCAATTTAGCATTGCCAATCGACCTAACCTGCACATCTTTGGGCTGTGGGAGGAAAACGGAGCACCTGGAGGAAACCCACGCAGGCATATGTATAGAAATGCGTTTGCCAAAATACATACATATTCTGTAATTCTAGCATTGTCTTATCTTTTCGTAATCTTCCTCTGGATTAACCATGCCATCTCCCCCACTCTCACTCCACAGTCTCCAAATTTTTTGTGATCCACAAAGTTCAAAATTGTAATTCATCATTTGAGCATATGGATAACCGCCCCTCCAGATATTTAGTTGATAACCTGATGGCACCTTACTGAAAGTTTAAACTAAAGACAATCATATATTCCCAGAATCTAACTTCCTATGGAGTTATTAGGAAATTAGATGTTTAAATTTCAGAATTTGTAATATTTGGTATCAAACTCCCTTTACTGAATCAAAATGTTTGAATTATGCCAGGTAAAACCTTTCTCCCCTAAATATTCTAGCATGGATTTTTTTTTCTTAGATAACACCTTTTAAATGTTGGAGAATGTGTATCAATGTTTTCAGAAATCCCTACATTGATCCAGCAGTAATGATTGATGATCATGTTCCCAATGTCAATGGTTAAACATACTTGTTACTTTTAATGCTATTTCATTCCAATAACATTTTCAGAATCGAACACTGGGAGGAAAAAAGTTCTATTCCATCTGCAGAAGTCGAGCAATCTGTTCTCAAACAATATAAACCATGTTGAGCAACAGGGTGTTCCAGAGCATTTCTCAAGTGCCTGTGTTCTTCATAAACCATTGTGCATCATCACGGGCGATTGGTTATCAATAGGATTTCAAAGTTTGTATTTGCTTGCAACTCTGCAAGTTTCAATGGTTATCAGAAGAATGAACTGTAACTCTATTGCTGCATTTGAAAGCAGAACTGTCGACACATAACAAAGCACGTTCTGAACAGTTGCAGCATAAGTAGAGCCAACTTGCTTTTTCTTCAAAATGTGCTCCTGTTTGTTGCTTACTAATAGATCATATCCCTTATTTCTGGACCTTTTAATCTTTAAGCCTGCATTAAAACACAATGCACTCTTGTCTAGTAATGGATGTAGAATAATATTTCCAAGGAGGTTTCCCGTAGGGGGAGAAAATGGATATTTTAGTTGAGCAACCTGTAAGTTAGAAATGTTATAGTAGTGAATATTTGGTGCCAATGACGGGCAACAAAAGTATTCCGTCAAATCAGCCGGGAGTCCAAATCAGCCGAGAGTCCAAATCAGCCGAGAGTCCAAATCAGACATGCTGAAGCTGAAATTTTGTGTGTCTGACTCTTCCATTTGTTGGTTATTTCCTGGTTTTATCAGGTTGCTGAAAAGGTTCTTAAAGCTTTGCCTCGCATTGTGCACTGTGTATGGAACTGACTTCGTAGCCTTCAGTTACGTGAGTCAGATGAAGTACATTGAAATAACGAATGCCCACGTTTTAATGTAATTAGAAATCTTAAAGCAGCTGAAATCTATCCAAAAAATTAATTTTAAATTTGGACACTTTTTTCCCCCACATGAAATGCCACAGATTCAAAACAGGGATGAACTTGCTCAGTTATTCCATGCACATCACTGCCCACTGTGTTTAGTCATAATGATCATAATTTTCCACTGCTTTCGTCAAAGCTTCTATATTGCTTATGCAGCTGTGTAGAGCTTGCATGCCTTCTTCTCGATTCACTAAGGACATCAGTGTTTAAATTTGCCCGGATACCTGTCAAACTTAGTAGAAGTTATTTCTAGCAGTGCATCATTACAAATAATTCTCTTCTTCCCACCCCACCCCTTGCTCTATTGTGCTCAATTAGATCACACTCCTAATTTTAAAAAACAAGAAAATTAGCGTTTGTATTTGTTAGGTGCATCTCATTGACAATGGATTGCAATAGGTTCCTGACTAAGCTGTTAATTTGGGTTTCTGATGCAGAACATTTTCACAGATATGCATAATTTAAATTTACCTTGTAAATATTTAGTCCTGAATCCAGAAGCTTAATGGTGTGCTTCAACCACTTTGAGAAAGTTAACCTTTTGTAATCATGTGAGGAAAATACTGATTAAGTTGAAAGCTATGAAAGTCTTACCTGCATCTTTGGTGTCTCCTTTGTTTTGTGTTTAAGACTGCCTGTTTCTGTCATTGCAATGCAAAACTAATGCTAGCATTGTTTGTTGGCTTGTTATACTGACCTACCCTCTTCCCCTGTGGTATGTCTTTCAATTAACTTTTGTTCAACCTGCTAACCCTATCCTTTATCGAAGTGAGTGGAAGCTTTACCCATCTGTCGTGACTTCAATTCGGGCCACTGTTCTTGCCTAAACTGCTGCTTTCTGAAACATGGGAAAGGTATGCTATAGTGATTTGGCTAGATGTGTGTGTGTATGT
Organism: Scyliorhinus torazame; assembly: GCF_047496885.1. Classification (NCBI taxonomy): domain Eukaryota; kingdom Metazoa; phylum Chordata; class Chondrichthyes; order Carcharhiniformes; family Scyliorhinidae; genus Scyliorhinus; species Scyliorhinus torazame. Next base: position 12,256,077 of record NC_092721.1, on the reverse strand, counting down.
TTTTTTTTCATATTTAAACAAAGGAGTGAGCTGCTGCTATTATGCTTGCCATATTCATAATGTTTTATTCTGTAATTATGTTGACGAGCTGGCTGTAAAGTGAAACTATATGAAGTGATCAGTGTAATCAAATCATCACATCCCTAATAACTGCCTGCATGAACATGAAAGCTTTAGACGGCTCCTGTATGTATTTGCAATCTGGTTATGAGAATATTTCATTGGCTGTTTTTTTGTTTTTAAATGATTACTGAACAATAGTTTCTTGCATTGCTGTTTTAACTTTGTTTAAACAAAGCTTGGCAGTTAACTGTCAGTTATCCGTTAACTGTTGCATTCTCTATGGTGACCAATCAAGACTCCCTTCTCATGTAGTATAAATTATTGCTCTCTTTACATTTGGTATTCTTGCAAATTGTTCTGGTGAGTGAAAGGTGAAATGCTTCGACAGCATCTCTTTTTTCATAAATATTTCAGTGCTGTTGTACCAAATGACTATTGATATAGTTTTCACGCACTAGAATTTTTTCAAGTACCAGAGAGACAAAACTCTGGAGAAATACAAAGTTCAGCATATTTATGAAGTGGCTGGCATGCATATTGTCTATGCCAGTTTAACTGGCGATTATTCTTTATACATTTTGCGAGAAATGTTCAGAGTTAATAAAGCCCCAATGTGTGCATTTCTATTTTACATTCGAAGGGTCTTTAAGCATATGCATATTAATAAATGAGGCAAATGTACAAAGCTTTACCCATGTAATCAACATAATTGGACAGGAATATTCTGAGGTTACCTATTTAGCGGCAATATTGGAGTAATTTTATTCTCAAATTCCAGATGTCGATCGCCTAATTGAGAGCATTTTGTCATATTGCAAAATCTTTGGCAGTAGTAACTTTTTTTTCCGTTTAGTCTACCTCTACTATTTTCTCCAGTCCAACTTTAATGTTGCACAAAATGTTAGTAATTCTGCTCTTTATAACTTCAGCTTCTATGGTACTCCATTGTTAGCAGTGATCATTTTATTTTTCTTTGTGACTCCATGATGTGAATCTCCTGGTGTGGCTCTGATTCTGAGTTTGGGCTGTTTTTTTTGAGCAAGAGGTATTTGTGTCTGACCCCTAGGCTTATAATGAATTGAGAAGGTCACAGCCATACGTACACCACGCATAACTTCAACTTATTCTGCATTCTACTGATTTCAAGACGTTCCGATCCCTTTTCAAAATCTTGTATTGCAGCTAATGGGGCACCTAACTGTTAAAAACATACACGAGTAATTATGAAAACAATTTAACTCTTAACTATGTGTGGTGTTTGCTTAGGTTTCCAGACCCAGAAGCTGGGTCTCTGGTGTTAGAATGTCGGACTATTTCTGTACAGCATTCTGGATTGTATTTCTAGAGGTGTTTGCCACCTGCAAAACCTCCTTCGGACTGAAAACAACTTTCTTCAGATTTTAATAAATAGGCCTAGTAATCCAGAATTGCTACTTGCATTTAAAACTATTGAACTATCTGATGTTTAAATTAAACTTAAAAACAATGTAAATAAGAGCAAAATGGGTATTGGGTGCTAAAATAAATGAATCGTCATGTAACTCAAAATTAAGCAACTTTGAATTGCGAGAACAAACAGTACTTTGTTTCTTTAGACCCTCATCAAAATCAGATGCTTTGCCAATGAATGGCTTAAGGACCTGCAGCAATATCTGGTTGGTGATGTAACTGAAGGTTGAAAGGATTGAGATTTTCTGCAGGACATGGTTGGTTACTGTGTTGGGGAGGATTGGGAGTGCGGAAGGATGAGTGTAGGTGAGTGGCTGTAGAAGGACGCAGGCAAGAATTCCGTCATAGAAAGGCAAATGCGCACAAGTATTCTGCAATTTCACCCAAAGCGCCTGTGGATATCGACAAACATTTGCGTAGAATTCTAGCTGATTAAGTGGGTGAGACAGAATCTCTGGGGTGGATCCGTGCAAGCGATAGGGTTTTGATGAGCCAGGTGGCTACCAACCTGCAGGAACAAAAATGTGATTGTGAGAGAGGCTGGGCAAAATCTGGACTGGTTCTTTCACAATGATGGGATCCGGAGTGTATTACTGTATATAGCATCTTTTGAAGTAGCAAAATGGCCCCAAGACTCTTCCCAGGAGTGTTATTAGTTAAACTTTGAACACTGAGCCATATAAGGGGATATTAGAAAGGTGGACTAAGGTTTGGTCAAAGAGAGGTTTTGAGGAGCACCAAATGGTGGAGAGAGACTAGGGACCTCGGAACGAAGACAAAGAACAAAGAACAAAGAAATGTACAGCACAGGAACAGGCCCTTCGGCCCTCCAAGCCCGTGCCGACCATACTGCCCGACTAAACTACAATCTTCTACACTTCCTGGGTCCGTATCCTTCTATTCCCATCCTATTCATATATTTGTCAAGATGCCCCTTAAATGTCCCTATCGTCCCTGCCTCCACTACCTCCTCCGGTAGTGAGTTCCAGGCACCCACTACCCTCTGCGTAAAAAACTTGCCTCGTACATCTACTCTAAACTTTGCCCCTCTCACCTTAAACCTATGCCCCCTAGTAATTGACCCCTCTACCCTGGGGAAAAGCCTCTGACTATCCACTCTGTCTATGCCCCTCATAATTTTGTATACCTCTATCAGGTCACCCCTCAACCTCCTTCGTTCCAGTGAGAACAAACCGAGTTTATTCAATCGCTCCTCATAGCTTATGCCCTCCATACCAGGCAACATTCTGGTAAATCTCTTCTGCACCCTCTCTAAAGCCTCCACATCCTTCTGGTAGTGTGGCGACCAGAATTGAACACTATACTCCAAGTGTGGCCTAACTAAGGTTCTATACAGCTATACAGACGTGGCCACCAAGGGGGAGAAATTAAAAATCTAGGATGCACAGGGTTCCATAATTGGAGCAGTGCAGAGATCTCTGAAGGCAGTCAGGCTGCAGGAGTCGAGGCAACACCTGAGCCACGGATTCATGACCAAAGGTAGTCTGAAGAGGGGAGCAGTCGCTCAGGGTGCACATTTGCAGTTCGGCTGACATCTCTTATATTCTGTCCTTGTTTTTGTATTTCCAAATTCCCATGTGCACATTTATGATAGAAACTGGCAAGTAAGCTTGCTGAGTTGTTATGACATCCAACGACCAGCGGTCAATTTAAATGTTTGAACTTGCCTAATTGAAAATGAAATGAAATTGTATATTTGCAGATTTGAGAAATAGAGGGAAACAATGGAGCAAGACAATGAATAAAACGTTGAAAGTAAAAGAAATAAATGTATAACTAGAATTATTTCATTGGTCAGGAAATTCATGGTGATAGTCAACAAATTCATTTTAATTTAATATTTAGGTTTGATATAGAGAACGAGAGGAATAGATTTTGATGAGTGGACCAATTCAAAGATGGACAATTCATCAATTTAATAGTTAATTAGGATAGATTACCTAATCTAGCCCTTTGACCATGCTTTTGATCATCTGTCCTAACATCCCCAATAGCTTCAGAAAGTGCTGGGAAAGCTCAGCAGTTCAGGCAGAATCAGTGGAGAGAGAAACAGAGTTAACATTGCAAGTCCAGTATGACTTCAGAACGTTCTGAAGAAGATTGATCCGATTGTGGCCTCAACTCCACTTTTTTGTCCCTATAACTCCCTCATCAACCAAGAAACTAACTCGGCCTTGAAAATATTCGATTACCCGGTCTCCACCTCTCTCTGGAGAAGAGAATTCCACAGCTCAACGAGAGAAGAAATTTCTCCTCATAGAGTTTTTGCAGCACAGGAAGAGGCACTTTGGCGCATCATGTACATGCCAGCACCAATTTACACTTCTCCCATTTTCCAGCACGTGGTCTGTAGCCTTGTATGCTGTGGCAGTTCAGGTGCTCCCCTAAATACTTCTTAAATGTTGAGTGTTCCTGCCTCCACCACCCTTTCAGGCAGCGAGTTCCAGATTCCCACCACCCTCTGGGTGAAAAGGTTTTCCTCACATCTATAAACCTGCCAATTTATCTTGAATCTATGCTCCCAGCTTATTGGCCCCTCCACTAAGGGGAAAAGTTCCTTCCTATCTATGCCCCTCATAATTTTATACACATCAATCAGGTCCCCCCTCGGCCCTCTCTGCTCCAAGGAAAACAACCCCAGCCTAGCCAGCTTCTCTTGATAGCTGAAACGCCCAGCCCAGGCAACATGTTGGTGAATTCCGTCTGCACTCTCTCAAGTGCAATCATTTCCTTCCTATAGTGTCTTAAATGGGAGACCCCTTATTTTTAAACTGTGCACACCCAGTCCTAAATCTCTGCCACAAGGAATAGCATCCCCCTGTCACATCTCAGGATCTTATATGTTTCAATAAAATTACCTGTAATTCTTCTAAACACCCACTGGTAGAAGTCTAACCTGTTCAACTTTCCTCACATGACAACCCCTTCATCTCAGGAATCAGCAGAGTGAACCTTTTCTGAACTGCTCTTCTCAAGGAAGGAGACTAGAACTGTACCCCAAATGTGGTCTCACCAATGCCTTGTACAGCTGGAACAAAACTTCCCTACTTTTATATAATAATCTTTATTGTCACAAGTAGGCTTCCATTAATGGCAATGCAGTTACTGTGAAAATCCTCTTGTCGCCACACTCCGGCGCTTGTTCGGGTACACTGAGGGAGAATTCAGAATGTCCAATTCACCTAACAAGCACGTCTTTCACACTGTGCTACCATGCTGCCTGTGTTCCATTACCCTGGCAATGCAGTAGCTCTGTGCTTTTCACCTATTGAAATTGCATGCACACATGGCTGTGGCACAGTCTTAACGTCCAAACTACATGTGACCAGCTCTTCCCACTCCCAGTAAGCACATGTTATTTTGTGAAAATTTCAGTTGTTGGCACAAAGTCGTGCTGCAGAATTAATTATAGACATATTTGCACATTTCCGTACCACTGCCACCTACTTACAGCCTGCAGTTGTACAAATTCTGTAGGGTACAGTGACTTATCTGATACAGAAATTGATACTTGTGTTGAAGAAGAGATGACAATGAAAAGTCTTGGTGATGTTGCTTTTGCATTGGTATGTCATTTGCTTTTTACTCAGGAAAAATATAGATTTTGCTATTTTTGTTCTTCATCCCTTCATGGGATGTGGTGGGTATTGCTAGCAAGTCCAGCATTTCTTGCTCATCCCTAATTGCCCTTGAACTGAGTGGGTTTCTAGGACACTTCAGAAGGCATTTAAGAGTCATTGCTGTGGGTCTGGAGTCACGTGTAAGCCAGGCCAGATAAGGATGGCAGATTTCCTTGCCTAAAGGATATTTAGTGAATCGGATGGGTTTTTGCAACAATAGATAACAGTCGTCATGGTCCCCGTTACTTTAAAAAAAAAAATTAGTGTAGTTTTTTCCAATTAAGGGGCAATTTAGCGTGGCCAATCCACCTATCCTGCATATCTTTTGGGTTGTGGGGGTGAAACCCCGCAGACACTGGGAGAACTCCACACGGACAGTGACCCAGGGCCGGGATTTGAACCCAGGTCCTCAGTGCAGTGAGGCAGCAATACTAACCACTGTGCCATCGTGCTGTCCCATGGTCACCATTACTAAGACTACCTTTACATTCCAGATTAATTAATTGAATTTTAATTCCACCAGTTGTCATGGTGGAATTTGAACCTGTGTCCCCAGAGCATTCAGCCTGGGTCTCTGGATTACTGGGTCAGAGACATTAGCACATCAATTGAATAGCCCCCTCTGAAAACAGCATGTCCGGTGATGGTTTTTAGAACTACACTGGCTGTATACGCACAGCATCACATGAAGTTAAACCGTTGTTCCCAACTACCTACGTGTCCTGAACTCTGAGACGCCCCTTTTCTCAAACAACATCCAATATTATATAACTCTGTGAGCTAAATCCAGCAGATAATTACCATGCCCAGGTTATTTGTCCATGTTTTGGAAAACTGTCTTCAGTTTCAGCAGTCATCTTAATTCAAGTTTTGGGTTTTAAGCAGCCACCCTTTTAGCGATATCTTGTTTGCACGGGAGATTGACTTTGCAGCTGGAATGGTAGCTGCTGCTACTGTGTCCCTTTCTCCAGTTATTATGCTATGGATATATAATTCTTTCCCTTTGATGTTACCCACCCTGTGGACCGGCTTTTAGCATATAAGTGCCAATTCCCTTATCTCTCCACTTTGAAGTTACCTCTCCTGCACCCCATTGTTCTCCTCTTAGTCATATAGGTAAACACTTGCTTTTCCGGTATTACTTTTTTTAAAGTAGGGTGCTCTTTCTAAGGGCCGGTGCAGGCTCGATGGGCCGAATGGCCTCCTTCTGCGCTGTAAATTCTATGAAAACACACCTTCAGACAGCTGCCTTTATCAATTCCTCTTATTTTATTTTATCCCAGTTTAATTTTTTAATATTTATTTTCCTCAATTCTTAACACCAACAATTAAGTGTGCGATCACTTTGTAAAGAAATAAAAATTAACCGAGAAGAAGGACCCAGTGCGCTTGAAGGACCCATCTGCTAACTGGCTACAACAATGACTTGAATTGTGATTATGCATTTTCATCAGCTGCCTCATTGGGCCTTAATTTTTCAGATGGTGGAGTCTCACTGCCTGCCATCCAAATAGTTGGCAGGGAACACATCCCTGCCGACTCTTGTCGCACGGCCATTTCACACTTGAATGAACGTTAAGTGACTGCAGGTACGACTTCTACCTGTCGCTCAGGATGAAATCCTACAATCTGATTATCGAGCAGCTCTCCAGCCCCTGTAGTGACAGCGCTGCAGTGGGCAGGAGAAGAAATGCTGGAGCCTAGGTCCGGGCGCCAGTGGCCCAGGTATGTTCAAGGGGTCCTCGGGTGAGGGGGGGGGGAGGACCACAACTGGCGTCTTGGGGAAGAGGGGGTCCAGAGGTTGGGCACCTGACTCTGAAATGGGCTTCTGATGGATATGCCACCCACAATGCAACTCTTTTTTGATTTTCAGCCTTCGCCCTTGCAAGTTCAATCTTCTTGCCAGCCTTAAAATTGAGGTTGGGCGAGAAACAGCCCTTATGGGCCAGTAAGCTTCAATTGGGGCAAGGGTTGGCTTCCCGTCCAAGGCCTTGCCTACCCCAGCATAAAATGACTGCATGGTCGGGGTGGGCAGGAAGGAAACGCATCCCTTCAATTTCACTCTCTCTCTCCCTCGCATGTGCTCTCTCCATCTCCCTCTCCCTCTTTCTTTTCCCCCCCCCCCACCTTCCCAAACCTAAAAACCTACCAGTGGGGAAGTATAAAATTCTGGCCTTGGGGATTTGTTTCAAATATCACAGACCTATCTCTGAAAGAAGCTGCTGAAGGTTAGTGATAGGATCTTCCTAGTGGCTGTGTACATATGGTACTCCTGAGCATAACAATGGGTTCTACCTTGTGAGGTCGAGAAGTACTGAGCAGTGTCACAAAGTTGAATAGCTTTTAAAGTCGCTCTTTAGCTTTTCACGTCACATCTACAGCTACAGTGGAAGCCCACGGGTGTAATGAAAAATAGAACTGATCTCGTTCTTGTGAAGACCAGGAAATGTCAAATATTGTAGATAATAAAAAGCTGCTCTCATCAGTCTTCATGGGGCTTTTAATATGGTGTCTAATATGGAAATCCATTAAGAAGTTGGAATTATGAGAGGGCATGACCAGAACTTGAGGGGAAAATAATTTTTCTGGAATGTGTGCTCTGGATTTGGGATTTTGCATTTCTCTGAGAGAATACTCCGCCCATTGTGACATTTAATAAGGTGCTGGCAGCGTAACCAAGTCACATCATCTGCTTTGGACATTTCTGGAAGAACTGATGTATCCTGTCAGCCCTATAATGGTAAACTCACTTGAAAAGATAGATTTTCATTTGCATTTTGAACAGTAAAGTTGACGGCGGATGCCCCGATTCGTGTGGTTCTGCAAACTCTGAGACGATCATAAAACTATTCATTGGAAGATTTGTTTTGTTTATTCATGGGATGTTGGTCTCACTGACTAGGCTAGCGTTGGTTGTGCTTTACTTATTCGCCCTTGATGGTGAGCTGCCTACTTCGGCCATTGCGATCCTTGTGGATTATATGTTTGTGGTAGAAGTTTTGATACAACTGAGTGACTTGCTGAGCCGGTTTGGAGAGCAGTTAAGAGTCAACTGCATTGCTCTGGATGGATTTGGAGTAAGGATAAGAACAGCAAATATCCCTAAAGTGAACTGGATGGGTTTTACGATGGAGCTTTTTATTCCAGATTTATTTAAGTAACTGAATTTAAATCCCTCTCCGCTGTCTTGCTGGGATTTGAACCTGTTGCTCCGGATGATTAGTCCAGTAGCATAACCGCTATACCATGCCCAATAAGCAGCACCTTGCCCATTTGTTAATTAAAATGCATATCTCTGGGTTCACCTGCTTCCTATCTTTAGTGTGGATATAGTTCTTTGGGACCATGTTGATCCAAGGACAAAGAACAGATTGGGCTAACTTCTCTCTGCAGCGCAACCGAGTCATATCCCTGGTATTGCTTGTGCTGTACAAGGTGTGAACTTTAACATTTCACCTTCAAGGTTGAAACATGTTGGGTATGTATTAGCAGAGCTGGCACGTGCAAGATCCAGAACTGAATTTACGGCAAATGAATCGGCCTTCTGGTGACCAGAACTTCTTGCTTTCATCGTGACCTGAATTAAACAGCTTGCAGTGAATAATTTGGGTATCTGGCTTTGCACTTGAGTGGTCCATCTGTTGTAGGCTGTGCATTGTGGGACCTCCTACCAGGCTGAAAGTGCATGTGGCAATAAATTGATCCCAAAGTTCAAAAATAGTACATTGGTAGCAGATCATTAAAAATTCATACAGGAACAACAAGATCGGAATATAACGCAGTACAAATTACAATAAGCTGTACAGTGACACAGGAATAGGCAGCCGTTTGCCCCTCAACCCTGTTCTGCATACAGTTGGATCATGGCTGATCTGTATCTCAACCTTGGTCCCATGACCCTTAATCACCCAACAAAAATCTAACAACTACAACTTTTGAGATTTTCAATTGGCCTCCAGCCTCAGCAACGTTCTGCGAGAGAGCATTCCAGATTTCCATTCCCCTTTGTGTAAAGAAGTGCTTCCTGAAATTAAACCTGAACCAATCTAGTTATAATTCAAAGGTTCTTTCTCATGCCCCCCCCCCACACACACACACACACACACACACACACACACACACACACACACACAATTTGGACTACTTCCACGTGAGGGAAAAGTTTCTTCCTATCGATCCTGATCATCTTAGAAAGCTTAATTCAATTTTTTTTTTTGGTATGGATTCTTTCGCGGTTGTGGGCGTCGTTGGCGAGGCCGGAATTTACTGCCCATCCCTGGTTGCTCTTGAGAAGGTGGTGCTTTCTTGAACTGCTGCAGTCCATGTGGTGTAGATACACCCACAATAGGGTGGCAAGGTGGCGCAGTTGTTAGCACTGCTGCCTCACGGCGCCGAGGACCTGGGTTTGATCCCTACCCCGGGTCACTGTCCGTGTGGAGTTTGCACATTGGATTGGATTGGTTTATTGTCACGTGTACCGAGGTACAGTGAAAAGTATTTTTCTGCGAGCAGCTCAACAGATCATTAAGTACATGAAAAGAAAAGAAAAAGAAAATACATTCTCCCTATATCTGCGTGGTTCTCACCCTACAGCCCAAAGATGTGCAGGTTGGTGGATTGACCACGCTAAATTGTCCCTTAATTGGAAAACAAAATTCCCTTTGAAATAAAGGCCACATTGCTGTTAGGGAGGGAGTTCCAGGATTTTGATCCAGCGACAGTGAAGAAACTGCGATATGGTTCTGACAGGATGGTGCATGACTTGGAAGGGGAACTTGCAGATGGAGGTGTTCACATGTGGCTGCTGCCCTTGTCTTTCTAGATGGTAGATAGGATGCGAGAGCCATTGAGTCTGTTCTGCCATTCAATATCATGGCTGATCTGATATAATCTTCAACTCCACTTTCCCGCCTTATCCCCATAACCCCCGATTCTCTTACTGATTAAAAATGTCTATCTCAGCCTTGAACTTACTTAACGACCCAGCCTCTACGGTTCTCTGTGGTAAAGTGTTCCACAGATTTACTACCCTCTGAGAGAAGAAATTCCACCTAATCTCTGCCTTCCTCTGAAATTATGCCCTCTGGTCCTAGACTCTCCCACAAGGGGAAACAACCTCTCAGCATCGACCCTGTCAAACCCCCCGAGAATCCGATATGTCTCAATAAGGTTACCTCTAATTCTTCTGAACCCCAATGAGCTCAGGCCCAACCTACTCAACCTCTCCTCATAAGAAAATCCCTCCATACCCAGGATCAACCTAGTGAACCTTCTCTGGACTGCCTCCAATGCCGGTATATCCTTCCTTCGATAAAGAACCAAAACTGTTCATAGTATTCCAGGTGTGACCTAACTAGTGCCTTGTATAGTTTTAGCAGACATCCCTATTTTTCAACTCTGTTCTCTTTGAAATAAAGGCCAACTTTCCAATGGCTTGCTGAACTTGCATGCTAGCTTTTTATGATTTATGCACAAAGACCCCCAAACCCCTCTGCTGCAGTTTTCTGGCCGTTCTCCATTTAAATAATATTTAGTTCCCTTATTCTTCCTGCAAAGTGCAGAAATTCACATTTTCCTACATTGTATTCTATCTGCCAAGTTTTTGCCCATTCATCTAACCTGGCTTTATCCCTCTGTAGGCTCTTTGTGTCATCTTCACCACTTAGCTTCCCACCTATTTTTATGTCATCTGCAAACTTGGCTATAGTGCATTCACTTCCCTTGTCCAAGTTGGTAATATATATTGTGAATAATTGTGGCCCCAGCACGGATCCCTGTGGCACTCCAGTAGTTACAGATTGCCATCCTGAAAATGCCCCACTTATCCTAACTTTCAGTCTTCTCTCAGTTAGCCAATCCTCTATCCATGCTAATGCCACTCCTAATGCCATGGGCGCATTCTTATTCTTATTAAGTAGTCTTGTGTGTGGTTCCTTGTCGAACAACGTCACGTACTTGGAAAGTATGTCAAAGGAACCTTGCTGAATTGTTGCAGATGGTGTACACGACTACCACTGTGCATCAGTGGTGGAGGGAGTGGATGTTTAAGGTGGCGGATGGGGTGTTATCAAGCAGGCTGGTTTGTTCTGGATGGTGCTGAGCGTCGAGTTGGAGCTGCACAGGTCCAGGCAAGTGGAGAGTATTCCATCACATTCCTGACTTGTGCCTTGTATGTGGTGGACAGGCTTTGGGGAGTCGGGAAGTGAGTTACTCGCTGCAAGATTTCCAGCCTCTGATCTGCTCTTGTAGCCACAGTATTTACGTGGCTAGTATTTATGTGGCTAGGCCAGTTCAGTTTCTGGTCAATGGTAACCTCCCCTTCATCGCCACATTCCTCCCCACCCCACCCCCAATCTTCCTTTGTGCTAGATATGACTCCAACCAGTGGTGGGTTTTGTCCCTGATTCCCATTGACTCCAGTTTTGTTAGGGCCCCTTGATGTCGAGGGCAGTTGCTCTCACCTCACCGAGATTCGCAAGAGTACAAGCCTGTGCTACGCAACCTAGCCTCATAACTGAACTGTTTCACCCCTGTACACTCTGTCTACCTAACTAGGGCTCAAATCCTGTGTTTCCCAGGTATTTATTTGATTACTATTTACCTAGAAGAAGTCAAGCATGCCTGTTGCTCCGTAATCCAATAGTTGAGCTGGGTGAGATTTCTTACCAAGGTACACTATTGTTGACTAGTGCTTAGCCAGTCTGGCTCAGTAATAGAACCTGTAGGGGTTGACCCAGCACAGCATTCATGAGACTTTTGGCAGGCAGGTCCAGATAACCCTACAGACCAGTCCCCAAAGACATGGTTTGGGGGGATAAAAAGTAGTAGGAAACTTAGCCAAGCCCCACCCTGAGCTCCATGGTGTTTGATGGTTAAGTTCCTGCAGTACATGTGTGAACCTGAGGCTTTGCGAATCTTGGCTGCTCCCAATTTTCAGCTGTGTTCTCCATGCTGAGATAAAGGAAGGTCAGTGTGCACTGGTAAGGATCCAGAATCTCTGCTTTTGTGGATTTCTCAAAACTGAGCCATAATCATCTTGATGGGTTTCCATTCACATCAACTAAGAACATCACCAGACCAAAGCAGAGCGCAGTCGATTTTTTTCAGCGCCCAAAGAACTAAACTGAAACAGTGTGAAGACGGACAATGTTCCTTGTTTTCCTGGTACCGTGCTCAGTCGACATAACTGGACTAGTCCGTGCTATGAACATGTCTTCATTTGTGGACCTACCTGTCAAATTTGTTCCGACCCCAGCTGAAGATTTAAATTGGTGCATTTGCTGTCCTCCAGTTTGAGATTTCGAGATTACAACTCGGCACAAAATTAATATTCAGTGGTTGTTTCTAAATTTCTGGTAATGATCAGAATATATTTTCATGCAATACTCGCTTGTGTGGTCTCTGCAGCAACCTGCATGTTTTGTTTAAAGTGATCAGGACAATTTATTGATTTTTTTTTTTATATAGGTCATTTCACGTCATTGCAAATACTTGCATAGCTGTGTTATGTTAAACCTTGTTAAATTCTTTTTCTTTTAAATATCTCTCAGGTCATACTGAAATAATGAACCAGAAGCAGATGAATCCGCAGGACGTCTCTATGGAAACTCACGAACAGGCTTACTGTAAATACTATCATCTTCCCTCCCAACCTGCATCTATATTAGGCTTACCACAGCCAGCATGCTAACCAAATTAAAAGAAATTCTATTTAGATTGAGGAAGAATACAAAATTGTGATGGGAAATGCATCATACACCTTAAGGATATAGATGAGTTCGGATGCATATTTAATATTCATATATCCTGTAAATAACCCTAGCACTATGACAAATGTTACAATCAAAGAAATGGTATATCTACTTTCTGATGTCTCATTTTGTGGAGATGTTTCACCATTACATTCTGTAAAGAGTGTGATGTGGTTATATTGTTAATCTGTTATGAGATCATTGTGTACAAAAACAAAAGCAGCACCCACAGGGTTGGAAGAATCCATACAGACATTTACAGACAGGACTGTACTCCATGGACAATTAAATCCCATTTTGAAAATTACAGAGTAAAACGAAATGGGTATTTAAATCTTCAGTAGTAGCCTAATTAATCACTGTGGGCGAAAAATAGCATTTGATCAACATTGATCCTTTTAAAAAAAACCAGGAGCAGTGACTTTAAAGAACTACAATAATATTTCAAGTAAACACAGTGGGTATAGAGTTCATATTAATCTGAAATTTGCACAGATATAATTTGCCTTCTCAAAGGCTTTATTTTACATTCACATTGTTGATGGTCGTCATGCCTTTGTTAACGAATGTGAGCAAAGCGTGAAAGGATTGTCTTTTTTCCCAATGCAGTGTGCGGTTAGTTTTGGGTACCTATAATCCTATATTGGCATCAGACTTTGGAGGATGGTTTAGTTTGCTGGGGTGACCTATTTCAAAGTTTGAACCCTGTCTAAATCTTAAAATCAGTTTCTCAGCACCCGTCCCTATAATTGCGAAGAGGGTTAGCAATGTGGAGCTGCAGAGGACATGGCTGGCCACAAAGTCGGGCGGGAAACGAGGCTGGGTCAGCCTGTCTTGCTGCGGCTCAAGTTCAACTTGCCCAATGTATTTACTCTGTTACCAAAGATTCTTCCAACTCTGAAAGGTGTACCATATTATAAAATCATTTATAATGTAGAACATGATATATGTAATAGTGCCTAAAAAAAAAAAAGGGGGGGGGGGGGAGGGAGGGACAATTATTCACAAGTATGTGCAAAAAGCGTAAGTTGTACCAAAATTGTATTGTGTCTTTTCTCATGTTAGCAAAGCAGACTGATTTAACTGGTGCGATTTGGCGAAAACATAGTTGGAGTACATGATGAGAGAGAAATTAACGTTTTTTTTAAAGAAAATTATTCTTTTTCTAACAAAAAGGCTCTTCCCAAGTAAAATTGCACCCTAATTTCACTAATGACCTTTAACCGGCGAAAGTGCAAAAGATGGGGGCTGGTGATTTTATTTTTATTTTAAACCAAATTATATCCTAAGACTGTAAACTCTTACCAAATTTATTGGTCCATTTTGCAAGTCACCTAATCCAATAGTGACTCTAATATAAGGTTTAGAAGAGGCTTTGAAGATAATTTTACAACATAATTTTGTTGAACGGTGTTTTATGTAAAATATTAAACATAGAAAATACACAAAGGTGGACTCCGTACTGTAGGATTACCCTTGCATCCAACCATGTTCATTTTAGTGCCAGTAGGGCAATCCGTAACCACAAAAAAAATCAGAATAAAATCACAAAAAGCAGACATAAAAATAAACTTTTATTTTAGTTTTTTAATTATAGCCTATATTTAAAGAATGATTGTTTCAAGACTTAGCAAAGATTTTAGCTAGATCCATCCAGTGTAATGATTAGAAATTAGTTAATAGTTTGATTACGATCTTTATTGTGTTGAAAGTATATCCTTTTTTGTAATAGGTTTATCTTTTTATAAGATTGATTTTCTGATCTGAAATGTTTATGGTTTTCTAGTAGGATTGATCCTAAAGATAATGTGTATATTGATTTTCTTTTTCTTATTGAGGGTTAGTAGTCATGTTTTTTTTTTTTAATCCTACACTTATGCTACACATATGGAGCTCAATTAATTACAAGTCGACTGAACCTATGGTTATACGTGGTAAGATACACCATTAACATATCGGAAATTATATCACAATGTGGCTTTCAGATGTCAGTGCAAGTTACCCATTGTGATTAGTTCAACAGCTATTACGTCATAATATATTTTTCGGGTGTGTTTTTTTTTTTTTTTAAAGCTTTGTTTCCCAATTCCAAGTATACTCATTATTCCGGGAAAGTTACGTTTCTTGTCTTCTGTGCAGCAGCACAGTACTCTTCATCAATTTTATGATGTAATAGCAATAATTTCTGCTATGAAATAGTGTACTTGGCTTAAAGGCTTGTTGCACTATAGTAAAAACGCCTCCCTTTGTGGCCACAGCACTTATCCAGCGCACTTAGGTTATTTTTTATTTTAAGGCTTCATACTCCACCCTGTAACCATCTTTCTTGCCTAATTAGAATTTTACTAAGAATTAGAACGTCAATGTAAAACGATTGTATGTCACAACAAATAGCATGCTAACGAGTAACATTATACATTTTCTTTTGGTTTTAAGAATAGATGAAGTTTTATGTTTTTTACATCAGTTTTCTAGCTGACAACGTGGGCCATTTTACCTGAAGATATTGACTTGTAGTCATTTGCAAACTGTCAGATGGCAAAATATTGATACAGTTTGAATATTTTCAAAAGGTGCACCCAAGGAACCATTTGGTTTTTGTGTTCCCTTTTAAAGACAAAAAAAAGGGTTTGTTGTTCTGGAAGTGTTGCGACTGTCTCGGAGTTGGCAAGCAGCTGAAATATTTGATCCTGGTGATGTACAAATATGGATAACATATATTGTTGCACTTATGTACATAGTAAATATGTAATAAAGCTGTCTTTATATTGTAAAATGAACAGCAGAGGTTTTTAAATAAAAACTAAATAATACTCCATCCAAAGCGTTCTCATGAGAGAGGCAGTTGTGTGTGAATTGTAACTCTTTACTGAAATATAATATATTTCCTATTGGAATATTTAGCAGTTAACACTTAAACTGTATTTTTAAAAGCTATATATGAAAATTGTATGCTGCAATTTTTTTGTTCAGAAATGAGCATTCAAGCTTCTATTGGGGTGTACTAACCATACTTAATCTCTCATGCTTGTAGCTTTGAGCAAAGATAAAATATTCAAACCATATCATGAAAGCCTGACTGACAGTCAAACAACGTCCCTCACTAGAACGGAACATTTTTAACCAAACTCTTAAGCAATTTGTGTTCCCTTATTTACAACTTACTGGATTGTAACAACAAGATTTGTCCTAACACCACACTACGAGAGTCATGGATGTTTATAGTCAATTTTGTTGTGATGTCTGATATTCATTTCTCTGGTCTGAAAATGATCCATTAGTGTGTTAGGTTGGAAATAATTGCTCGCGTTGTTTCGGCGAACGTACGCCTGGAAAGTGTTCAGATCAATATTTTACAAAACTGGTTTGAACTTGTCTAGTGACAGCAGCCAAATATGTTTTCTAGCTTTGATTTCTTTTTTGGTGAATCTTTAGCAGTTGAAGAATGTAATAGCTCCGCGTGCGCACGCGCGCACACACACACACACAGGCGAGCACACGCATATAGGGAGCGCAGTTGGTCATTCTTGTGCCATAGGCTTTAGTGATATGCCACTTTGCAATGAAATAATTTGTCTGTATACAGCTTCTCCATTTCCCAGGTATACCGTAACTGACTGATTTTACTCTGTATTGCGGCCAGATTATACTGTTTATGTTACAGTTATGTCAAACGATGAATGAGATCCACTTGTTATGTTTCCGAAAATACAACTATTTGTTTTATGACCATTGAGGGGAAAAATAAAGAAATATTTGGGAACAGTGTGTTGTGTTATTTCAGAATTGTTGGTAATCAAATTCTACATGTGTCGATTCCTGCACATATCCTAGAATGATACACGTCAGACTTTTCAATCATGCTTTACCTGCCAACTGTGGCAACACAAGAAATCCAAAGATTTTTTTTTAAAGCGGGCTAACTTTGGAAAAACTAAAAAGCAGAAAATGCTGGAAATACTCAGGAGGTCAGGCAGCTTGTGTGGAAAGGTCGAAACCGTTAAAGCTCCTGAATTTAAGTAATTGAAAGTCCACTTTCATTGACAGTGTGAGAGTACGACCATTCAAAGTTTCATGTTGGTGACCGTTCACCATTACGAGGAGGATTTGGAGATTTAACAGGCTCTTAAGCAAGTATAGAGCCAGGGAAAGGTCTGTAATAGGGCAAAAGTTGAGAGCGTTTCAATGAGGAAAGGGGTGCTGATGCACGCCAAAGGTGTGGTAATGGGATAAGTAATGGAACAGTATTGTTACTATGTACAAGGAGGCCTGACGGCCCATTCTGTCTGCACTGGCTCACTGAATGAACAGTTCATGGTGCCATCACCCACCTTTTTGCCCCGTTCTTCCTTTTCATATAACAGTCTCATATGAATGCCTCAGTTGAACCTGTCTCCACCACACTCGCTGTGCATTCGTAGACCTTAACCACTCTTTTTGTATGAAAGAGTTTTCCCTCCTGTCGCTTTTACTTTTGCCAATTATCTTAAATGTGCACCCCCTTGTTCTCAATCCTTTCAGTTTTTCCCTATTTGTCCAGACCCCTCAATTTTGAACACCGCTATCAAATCTCCTCTTCGCTGCCTTTATTCCAAGAAAAACAGTCCTAACTTCTGCAACCTGTCTTCGTAACTGATGTTCCTCATCCCTGGAACCATTCTTGTGAACCTTCCCAAAGTGCGGCACCCAGAACCGGACACACTACTCCAGCTGAGGGTGAATTGGTGTCTTATACAAGTTCAACATAACCTCCTTGTTCTTGTACTCTGTGCCCCTATTAATAATAATAATAATAATCTTTGTTAGTGTCACAAGTAGGCTTACATTAACACTGCAATGAAGTTACTGTGAAAAGCCCCTGGTCGCCACATTCCGCCGCCTGTTCGGGTACACAGAGGGAGAATTCGGAATGTCCAAATTACCCAACAGCACGTCTTTCGTGACTTGTGCGAGGAAACCGGAGCACCCGGAGGAAACCCACGCAGACATGGAGAACGTGCAGACTCCGCACAGACAGTGATCCAAGCAGTGAATTGAACCTGGGACCTTGGAGCTGTGAAGCAAGGTGCTAACCAGCAACTGGGAAAAGATAAGGGATGTGGCAGGCTTTGAGAACATGCAGGGGCAGAAGGAACAAAAGGGAGGATTTGTGATCGGGTGGAGGACGAGTGAGATTAACTGGCAAAATTATGAAAGGGCAGCATGGTGGTTAGCACTGCTGCCTCGTAGCATCAGTGACCCGGATTCAATTACAGCCTTGAGTCACTACGGCGTGGGTTTGCTCCGGTTTCCTCCCATAGTCCAAAGATGTACAGGGTAGGTGGATTGGTTGTGCTAAATTGCCCCTTAGTGTCCAGGGATGTGCAGATTAAATTATGGGGTTGCAGGGATAGGGTGGTGTGGGGTGGATGGTGTGCTCATTTGAATGATCAGTGCAGACTCGATGGGCCGACTGGCTTTCTGCATTGTAGGGATTCTATGGTGAAAGAATAAATGGGTTGGTAATGAAGCAAAAGTTTGGCTTGCAGGAGATTGCACAGAAAACGGAATCAGCGCCTGCTGCTGGCCAATGAAAAAGTGACAGAGGTACTTATGGTCTGAATTTCTGAGTCTGGAAGAACGGCAAAGTGTTTTGCCAGAAGTGTTCCCAATCTTACATTCAGCAGCGTAGGAGGCCACGGACAAGAGTGAAACTGAATTGGAGAAATAATACGACAGGTGATGGAAAGCTGGGGGGGGGGTCCCAAGAGTCTCTACAGTGCAGAAGGCCATTCAGTCCATAAGAGTCTACACCGACCCTCCGAAAGAGCACGCCACCCAGGTCCGCTCCCCTATTCACCTCATCCCTGTAACCTAACCTATACTAAGGGGCAATTTAACATGGCCAATCCACCTACCTGCTTTGGACTGTCAGAGAGAACCCACGCAGACACGGGAAGAACGTGCAAACACCGCACAGACGGTCTCCCAAGGTCGGAATTGAACCCGGGTCCTTGCCGCTATGAAATAGCAGTGCTAATGACCGTGCCAACAGTTTGTGCTTCTGGACTGAACGGAGGTGTTCCACACAAAAGGGACCCAATCTGTTTTGGTCTTCCCAGTACAGTGGAGTTTGTATCATGAGCAAACGGTAGTTTTGTTATCTATAAAACTCAGAATGCACACACTTCTCTCATCCTCACAGGGTTATCGTTTTCTCTTCTTTGCATAAGAATAAAACAAAAATGCAAACATCAGGAGCTGTAAGGAAGACGGAAGAAGGAACGACCCCAAGGGAAGCGAATAAGCATTTCTGGACCTGTACTGGTCCCTTGATTATTCAGCTCGCAATTGCACGTTGACTAAAGCCACTTCATATCAGTTGAAATGAAATGAAAATCGCTTATTGTCACAAGTAGGCTTCAAATGAAGTTACTGTGAAAAGCCCCTAGTCGCCACATTCCGGTGCCTGTTCGGGGAGGCTGGTACGGGAATTGAACCGTGCTGCTGGCCTGCCTTGGTCTGCTTTACAAGCCAGCTATTTAGCCCACTGTGCTAAACCAGCCCCAATACACCCAATTGAGCTAAGAAGATTTCTAGGCGATATGCAGTCTTAAAGCATCACTTCTGTATACCTATTTCTAGATACCCCTCTCTTCTTGGGAGTTAGAAGCTCATGCTTTCATGTTCCCCTCCAAATATTTGAGCGCATAATCCAAGCTGACACTCCCAGTGCAGTACCTGGGGAGGGTTGTACTGTCAGATGCTTTCTTTCAGGTGAGACTTAGGCCCTGTCTGCTCACTCAGGTGGCTGTAAAAGACCCCAAGGCCATTCTTTGAAGAGCAGGGAATTACTGTACCTGGTGTCTTGGACAATATTTCTTTACCCAGCGACTGTTGAGAATGTAGAGCTCGCCCCCACGTGGAATAGTTGAGGAACGTACCATAGATCGTTTTGCGGGGAAGCAAGATTAAGTGTATGAGGGAGAAAATACGTTGATGAGGTGAGATGATATAATGTGGAAGGAGGCTGGATGGAGGGATGATGCTTCCTCTGGCTGGGATGTCGACAACAAGGGGTCACAGTGTAAGGATACAAGGGAGGCCATTTAGGACTGAGCTGAGGAGGAACCTCTTCACTCGAGGTGAACCTGTGGAATTCTCTATTACAGAAAGCTGTAGAGGCCATGTCACTGAATGTATGTAAGAAAGAAATAGATTTGTAGACTCCAAAAGATGTGCAGGTTAGGTGGATTGGCAATGCTAAACTGCCCCTTGGTGTCCTAAGGTTAGGACTTCCGGTGGTGGCCATGGTTTGACCGGTTGCACACAGGTGGTGTCAGCTGCGTGGAGGTGTCAGTTTGGAACTTTTTGTCCATTCAATGCGTGATTATGGTGACAAATTGTGAGGAGAGAAGTGGGTGGTGGAGTAGTGTGGGCTGACAACGGAGTACCAGACCCGGCAGGAGTCGGTGAGAGCCCGAGCTCAGGTGCTGGGGGAGCCTCGTGGCGCAGCACTATTGGGAAAGATAGCGGAGAGGGATGGGTCATCATCGATGGCCACATCGCAGATGGAGCAGCTCGTGAGCTTCATTAAAGATGAATTTCAGCAACGGCGGAAGGAAATGCAGGGAGACGGGTCGCGAGCGATTGAGGGTGCTTGAGCACCTCTTCGTGGATCTTTGTGCCTCCAAACCTTTCTCCGCTTCTTCCAGAGTGTGACAACAAAAGAAGTGGGGAAGATGATCTCAGAGCAGAGTGACCGAATCGTATCACTGGAGGCGGAGATATCGATGCTGGGGGTAAAAGTGCAAGGTGCTGCGGGTGGGGGCCCCAGAAGTGGATCAGGTCCACCGGTCGCTGGGACAGAAGCTGAGGGCAGGGGTGCCACCCTAGACTGTGATTGAGGGTATGCACAGGTTTCAGGACAAAGAGAGGATTCTGAAGTGAGCCAAGGCATTTTGGGACTGTAGCTGGGAGGGGAATCGGGTCCGGATATATCAAGACATTGGGGCTGACCTGGCAAGAGGCGGGCGGGATTCAACAAGGCCAAAACAACGCCCAACCGGCGCAAGGTTCGGTTTGGGGTGTTGTACCCAGGCAAGTTGTGGGTAACGTTCAAGGGAAAGGAACATTATTTTCAGACACCAAAAAGGCGAATGACTTTGTTCAAGACCATGGACTGGGGGAGGGTTAGGGTTGGGACTCTTTGTTTCACGATTTGTCAATCGTATGTTTTATTGCATCTGTCTCATGTTACTGATATTTCATATGAATGTGTGATGTTTTTTATGTGCGCTTCCTAGTGCTGAGGGAGTGGGGGGGGGGGGTAGAGCATTGAAGACAGGAGTGGATGGAGTGGGTAGGTGAGATGGGTGGAGGAGGTGATGTCCTTTCTTTGTGCTTCTAGGCAGGGGCCGCCATGCTAGCGAGATATGCTGGTAAACAGCAGTGGGGTTGGGGGCTGCGGTGGGTAGCCGGGGGGGGGGGGGGGGGTGGGTTGGTGGCGCAGTTGTTTTTCAACGTAGACCTAGGGGAAGATGGAGGGGGTGGCCATTTTGTGTGGGCTCAAGCGGTTTGGAGAGCTGATAGTTGGGTGGAGCGGCGGTTAGGGGATGGAGGCCGGAAGCCCCTGGTGAGGCTGGTAACCTGGAATATCCAAGGGCTAAATGGACTGGCTAAACGGTCAAGGGACGTGCGCATTTAAAAAGTGAAAAGGCGGATGTGGTTTTCCTGCAGGAAACGCGTTTACAGGTTAAGGACCAGATACGATTAAGGAGAGGGTGGGTTGGGCAAACGTTCCACTAAAGGGTTTGACTCCAAGTCACGGGTTGTGACTGTTTAGTAAAAAGGTGACGTTTGTAATGTCGAGGGGGTTGCAAGAGGTATGTAATGATGAGTGGGTGTTTGCAGGGACACCGGTGATTCTGGTCAATGTTTACACACCCAACTGGGATGAGGTAGATTTTATTAAGAAACTGTTGGCGTCCATTCTGAGTTTGGATTCGCAGAAGCTGATTATGGGAGGTGTGGTGGGGGAGGATTTCTGGGGGGGTGGGATGGGGCAGGGGGGGGGAATTTTAATTGTGTGCTGGACCAAAGGGTGGACAGGTCGAAGCCAAAGTTGATGGTTAGGACAGGGATGGAAAGGGAATTAGGGGTGTTTATAGAACAGGGCGGGATTGATCTGAGGAGGTTTAGGTACCCGGAGGAGAGGGAATATTCCTTTTTCTCCCACGTCCATCGGGCGTATTCCGAATATACTCCTAATAATAATCGCTTATTGTCACAAGTAGGCTTCAATGAAGTTACTGTGAAAAGCTCCTAGTCGTCACATTCCGCCACCTGTTCGGGGATGCCAGTACGGGAGTTGAACCCACGCTGCTGGCCTTGTTCTGTATTACAAGCCAGCTGTTTAACCTACTGTGCTAAACCAGCCCCTGTGATGGGGAAGGAGGTGCTGGCAGGGGTAGAGTATGCAGGCATGCCCAAACTCAATTTGAAACATAAATGTACCATAATTATTTAAGCTAATTATACAGCGCAGAAGAAGGCCATTCGCCCTTTCAGGCCTGTACTAGCTCTTTAGAAAAGCTATCCAATTTACTTCCATCTCCCCGATCCTTACCCATAGCCCTGTAAATGTTTGTTTTGCCAATAATAAATCTGTGAGCTATCTGGAAGCTATTTCTCATTTATTTTACTCAACCAAATCTGCTAACCTTCTCTGCTGTTAGAACAACCCTGTGATGTCCAGTCTCTCCATGTAACTGAAGTCCCTTATACCATTCTTGTAAATCTCATCTGTACCCTGTCGAAGGCTTTGAAATCCTTGCTAAAGATTGGTGTGATGTTCCTTGCTGGAAAATAGTTGCTCCATAGCTCAGTTATAATTCCATTATCTTTACTGTCGAAAGGAATTACTATTTTTGTGCCATGCTCCGTTCTTCTGAGGTGCTTGCATCTGCAAAAGATTAAACTAGGAGGTTAAATAAAAGGTGGGGGAGGGTGGAAGATCGGTAAAGGCATTGCTATAGAAACAGTGAGACTAGATCCTATAATTATCAACCTGTGTTTTTAAGATGGCAGCTGTGTTTCCGCCATTACAACAGTGACTGCACATCGAAAATACTTCATTAGAGAAGAGGGAGAGAACAAATAATGAGAGATTCCCCATGGTAGGGGAGATGTGAAAATATCAGCAAGCAATTTCAAGAGTTATTACTGCAGCTTCTAAAGAGCTACAGCTGCACCCTCTGGTGTTGCACTAAGGTATTATCCAGCGATTCAGGTATTGGCGCAGAACTGCAGAAGCAAGCACCCATGATGATTTGACGCATCCCTGGCCAACTGATCGCAGGACACCCCTCATGTAACGTTTAATCAGGGATATTTGGGGGAGGGAGGGAGATGTTGGGGTAGTGGTAAAGCCACTCCAACGAGTAATCCAGAGGCCCACGCTGTAGTTCTGGAGACGGGCGTCCATATCCTAACACAACAGCTGGTGGAGTACAAGTTCAATTAATAAATCTGGAATATAAGGTTAGTCTCAGTAACGGTGACCATGACAACAACCATCGATTGTCATAAACACCCATTTGGTTCACTAAAGTTAATTGTGTAAGATGAGGGTGTTCAGCAGAGGAAAGGTTAATGGGCGACTCGCGAACAGTACCACCAACTGAATGATGTAGAGAGTCACGTGACTTTAAAATATATATTTTAGTACCCAATTAGTTTTTTCAATTAAGGGGCAATTTTAGTGTGGCCAATCCACCTAGCCTGCACATCTTTTGGGTTGTGGGGGGGGGTGAGGCACGCAGACATGGGGTGAATGTGCAAACTCCACACGGACAGCGGCGTGGGGCCAGGATCGAAACCGGGTCCTCGGCGCCGTGAGTGCTAACCACTGTGCCGCCCTGAGTCACGTGATAGGGTCGCACCAGGATCCCAAGTTTGATTCCCGGCTTGGGTCACTGTCTGTGCGGAGTCTGCCCGATCTCCCCGTGTCTGTGTGGGTTTCCTCCGGGTGCTCCGGTTTCCTCCCAAACACGTGTCGTTAGGTGAATTGGACATTCTGAATTCTCCGAATTCTCCCTCTGTGGACCCCGAACAGGTGCCGGAGTGAGGCGACTAAGGGATATTCACAGTAACTTCACTGCAGAGTTAATGTAAGCCTACTTGTAACACTAATAAAGATTATTATTATGTTACTCCAGACCCACAACGCGATTGACTTTACCTGCCCTCTGTTACGGTGTGGCAAGCCACTCAGTTCAAGGATAATTAGGAATGGTCAAAAATGCTGCCCTTGTCAGCGATGCCTACACATCCCATGAGCAAATAAAGAAAAAAATTGATCATGAGGCATTTTCCCCAACTGTTTGCAAGATTTATTTTGGTTGAGATCTCAGCATCATTGAGCACTGAATATAATATCTGACTTTGTATTGAAGTGAAATGAATTATGTGGTCTATAAATCAAAGCAAACAAATCAACAGGAAGAGTTACAGGATAAGTAATATTTAAATCAATGCCACTTCCGTGATGTTTGTATAGTATCAACTGGAATGTGAAATATCCAAGTAAATGGCACTGGTAACCTCTTTCATAGTCTCCTCCTGCTGTAAGACTCTGAAAGTGATCCTGCAGGGCAGGTTGGGGCAGATCATTTTACCCAGATGATTACAAGAAGGATGATTTCTGACGGTAACTGGGGTGACCTGTCAAACCCCAAGCTGTTCAGCTTGCAAAGAGGACCCCAATATTGATGAGCAGGAGAGCATTAAGATTAATGCAATGAACAGCACTAATCTGCGGCTCCCCAATATCTGTAAATCAAATCCTTCCCAGAACAAAATCAAAACTCAGCACCTGAGCAGAGCACTGCTCACACACGGAGAGGATACAGGGGGTACATTTGTCAAGTTGGGCGGGAGGTCCCAGAATGGAACCCTGCCTCAAAAGACTGTAACTTTTACCTTTTTTTTTACACTCAACCGTGGAGGAACTGAGACACGGGGGGCGAGATTCTCTAGAAATGGGGCTATGTCCCCACGCCGGCTTGAAAAGCGGCGACAACCACTCTGGCGTCAATGGTCCCCGAAAGTGAGGAATTCTCCCCTTCCTAGGGGGCTAGGTTGGCGCCGGAGTGGTCCCGCAGCTCCAGCCGGCGCAGGTTCGCACATGCGCGGAACGGCCGGCATATCTCCGCGCATGCGCGGGGTTCCCTTCTCCGTGACGGCTCCAGGGCAATATGGCGGAGCTCTACAGGGACCATGCGCGGTGTAAAATAGGCCCCCACGGAACCAGCCTGCCCACCGATCGGTAGGCCCCGATCGTGGGCCTTGCCACCGTGCCCCCCCCCCCCCCACCCCTCCCCAGGGTTGGATCCCCCAGCCACCCTCCCCCCCAGGACAGCCGCCGCACACTCACCTTCCAGGTCCCACCGTGTGGGAGGTGAGGAATCCACGCTGACGGGACTCGGCCAAACTCGTCGGCCCATCGGGGCCCAGAGAATCGGCTGGGGGCCGCTGCCGGCGCAGCGGGGAATCCCACGGGTGCCCCGAGAATCGGCGCCGGAGAATGGGGAAGCCGGGTCGGAGAATCCCGGCCCCTCTAATTAATTTTAACAACAAGAAGAAAAGCTTTTATTAAACTTGGAAAATGGATTATATTACAATACTCCTTGAACGCCCCCCCCCCCCCCCCCCCCCCCCCCCCCCCCACACACACACCTTAGGTTAAAAATTACATGCAGGTTATAAATTACACCGTTTTTAAGATTAACGTGGATGACACAGTGCATTTGAATCTATAATGGTCTCATTGACACACAAAGTCCCTCTTCTAAGGCACACCGATTGGCTATGGTCAAATACACCCACCGCTCTGAAAGCAAGGTAGTTTCTGTGGATTCCTTATTCGGAATACCCCCAGGTGATTGTCATATGAGAGCTTCCAAACTCTACTCCCAAAACATGCTTCAAAACCTTCTCTCGTAAATATGTTTTCTGTTAGCATTTTGCATTCCAAAATCCACTCCGCGTTTTCCAGTGGACTCTTGGACAGTGCTTCTGCTCCACTTCTGCCAGGTTGTCCACCAGTCATTTTCAAACCCAGGGCCGCGTTCTGCTGCCTGGAGGGGGTCGGGGCCCTGCATTGCGGCATTCCCGATCGTGGGGCCATGCGTCGCGGCGTACCCGATCGCCGGAAGTGGTGCCCAAAGGCATAACTGACTTTTTAGAATGTCGGTTGCGGCCGGCTTTCAGAATGCCAGCCGCTCCGCGCATGCATGCCCCCTCAGCAGTGCGCAGCCTTGGAGCCTCGCGGGCAGGACGCCTCCTCCTGACCCAGGAGCATATTTTCTTAAATCGCTGGAGCCTTCCTGCCTGGAGCGCCGGCAGAGAGCAGATCACATGCCCTTACTCTTAGGTCACATGTTCTGGGTGTGAGAGAGATTCCTCCATTTTGCAGCTGCCAGCAGTGCTGGTGTGAACTCCAGGGCCTCTGGTGAACAACCCATGACGAAGCTGAAAACAGGAACAAAGCAGCATCATAAAGATGATAACTTGAGGTATGGGTGTATTAATTGTGCCACTGCAAATCAGGATTCAAAGTTCATGTGTGTTATATGCAGGGAAGTATTGGTAAATGAAAGTTTAAACCTCCAAAACGTCAAAGGTATTTGAAGACTAAGCATGGCGAGTTCAAGGACAAGCCTCTTTATTGTTTTCAACGGATGCAACGAGATCTTAAATCGTCAGCTGAAGTAATTATCAGAAATGTAACATTGAATAACAAAGCGAGTGAGATTGTGAGAACCAAGCAGCTCACCTATCACAGGTAAGATAAGTGAAAATGGTGGGTCGTGAAATTTGGGTGGCGTGGATCACAAAGGTCATCTGGCGTGGGTCGTGAAAGTCAGCCGGCATAGGTCCCAAAGGATGGCCAGTTGGTAAAAATGGGTCCTGGGCATAAAAGGTTTGAAAAACACTTTTGCACCAATCGCTTTTAGGATTTCTTTGCCTTGACTGTGTTTATACACAAATTCCGATATCCAACCAACAATTATTCCATCATTATTTCAAAAACTTCTCACACTCTGTAGTAAGATATCACAAACCTTAGAACCACTTCAGATACCTTTCTGACTTCCCACTAGCCAGCCCCTTTACAGTTCTGCTGACTTGAAATGAATAGTACCCTGTTCAGTTCCCAGCTCCTCATTGTTCCTTTTAACTTCAAGATCTCTGGAAACTCCTCTTCATTTCTCTAGTTTCCTTAAGTAGCTGTCCTTTAGATTTCTGGAACTGGCTTTCTTAACCATTTACTCCATTGTATGGCTTTTCTTCTAGCAAAGCTGGCAGAGATGTGCCCTCTCCAGCTGCCTGTCCCCAACTGCAGTAGCTTCCAGCCAAAACTAAAAAAACAAAGGAAAGTTTTTTTCTCCAAGGGCCTTTAGATGGCAAGCAACTATATTTATTCTTCACGCAGTATCTCTCTATCACAGTTGGAACTTAACCGACCCCCACACATACAAATACGCTTTTGTCCAGCATGAACCAGGCACAAAAACATTAAATTAAACCCATCTAAAACTATACCTTATCACTAATGTTTACCAATACAAATATAAATCCCTTACAAAGAACAATACAGCACAGGAACAGGCCCTTTGGCCCTCCAAGTCTGTACCGGCCATGATACCACCCTTGGCCAAAACCCTCGGCACTTCCTAGTGCTGTAACCCTCTATACCCATCCTATCCATGTGTTTGTCGAGATGCCTTTTGAACACTGTTAATGTATCTGTTTCCACAACCTCCCCTGGCAATGCGTTCCAGGCACTCACCACCCTCTGTGTAAAAAAACCTGCCTCGCACATCTCCTCTAAACTTTACCCTGTGGACCTTAAACCTATTCCCCCTGATGACTAAACTCTCCACTCTGGGAAAGAGTACCTGCCCATCCACTCTATCCATGCCCCTCATAACCTTGTAGATCTCTTATCAGGGTCACCCCCTCAACCATTTGTCTTTCTAATGAAAACAGTCCGAGTCTGTTCAGCCTCTCTGCATAGCTAACAGTCTCCAGACCGGGGCAACATCCTGGCAAACCCTCCTCTGCACCCTCTCCAAAGCCTCCACACCCTTCTGGTAGTGTGGCGACCAGAATTGTGCGCAATATTCCAAGTGCGGCCTTACCAAGGTTCCATACAACTGTAGCGTGACTTGCCAGTTTTTATACTCGATGCCCCGTCCAATGAAGGCAAGCATTCTGTATGCTTTCTTGACTACTTTTGATTTCCTAACATGAAGCTTTGCTAGAGATGGGTACACATTTTAGAAATCTTGGGATGGTGTGTTTGGATCATTCCTCGGGTACTAAACTGATCTCCAGTGGGCACAGCCCTGGAAAGTTGCGCAGAAACGTTCATTTCATTCTGGCAAAAAAATAAGCAACAATTGGGATAACTAAATCAAGAATTATACAGGTTTTGCATTTTTCTCTGGCACTGACAGCAGGTACATGAAGCACTGATGTTAACAGAAGAGCTGAGAGGAGGAGGAGGAGGTGAGCAACTGATTTAGCAGCTCCTGAACTTGTCTCATCGCTGAGCAATGATACATACAGGGAATGAGCTGGATGTAACGATCAGTCAATTAGAGTGGCCACTGACTTCTGCTGCAATCATACCTTGCAGTGATTGGGGTGTGAGGGGAGATTTAATTGAGGTGTGTGAAATACTGAGGGTGGATGGGACCTATTTCCATTAGCAGAGAGGTGAAGGAACAATTACCAGGGGCTTAGATTTAAAGTAATTCGCAGAAGGATTAGAAGGGAGTTCAGTAATATTTTCACCCAGAGTGTGGTGGAAGTCAGAGAGCATTTTTCTTGTCTCCAACGAAATGAAATAAAAACAAAATGCTGGAGAAGCTGAGCAGGTTTACCAGCTTCTATGGAGAGAGAAATCGTTCACGTTCAGAATCCAAAATGACTTTTCATTGAAACTGTTCTGAGGAAGTCATAGAATTTACAGTGCAGAAGGAGGCCATTCGGCCCATCGAGTCTGCACCGGCTCCTGGAACGAGCACCCTACCCAAGGTCAACACCTCCACCCTATCCCCATAACCCAGTAACCCCACCCAATACTAAGGGCAATTTTGGACACTTAAGGGCAATTTAATCATGGCCAATCAACCTAACCTGCACATCTTTGGACTGTGGGAGGAAACCGGAGCACCCGGAGGAAACCCACGCACACACGGGGAGACTCCGCACAGACAGTCACCCAAGCCGGGAATCGAACCTGGAACCCTGGAGCTGTGAAGCAATTGTGCTAATTACTATGCTACCGTGCTGCCCGAGTCATATTGGAATTAAAACATTAACAGCGTAGGCCATTCGGCCCCTCGATCCTGCTCCGCCATTCAACTAGATCATGGCTGATCATCTACCCTCAATTCCATTTTTCCATACTTTACTCATGTAAGATTCCCCCTCGCCTCTCACTCATAGATAAGGGGCGTCATTCTCCGACCCCCCAGAGGGTCGGAGAATGCCCGTTGGCCGCCGTGAATCCCGCCCCCGCCGAAGTCTCCGAAGGGAGAAAAGTCGGCGGGGCGTTAATGGCGCCGCTGCCGCGGAGAATGTCACGGGTCTGCGCAAGGCAGCCGATTTTCGGCCTGCCAATATTCTCCCTTCCGGATGAGTCGAAGTCCCGTCGACGTGATGACCGTTCACGTCGACGGCAATCAAACCTCCTTTTCATCGGCGTGACCCGGTGCTCCAGGCTCACGCCGACCAGCGTGGAGGTGAGTGACGGCCTGGGGGGTTGGCTCTGGGCAGGAAATGGCGTGGCCGCAGACTGATTGCGTGAGAAGAGGTGTGTCTCGGCTTGTGTGTGTGTGTGTGCGGCGGGGGGGGGGGGGGTGGTGGTTAGAGTAGGCTGGGCTCCGGGGGAATGCCGGGAGGGGGTCCGTGCCAGGGTGGAGGTTGGGGGGGGGGGGTCCGTGCTGGGGTGGAGGTTGGGGGTTGGGGGGGTCCGTGCTGGGGTGGAGGTTGGGGAGGGGGGTCCGTGCCGGGGTGGAGGTTGGGGGGGGGGTCCGTGCCGGGGTGGAGGTTGGGGGGGGGTCCGTGCCGGGGTGGAGGTTGGGGGTTGGGGGATGGGGGGTCCGTGCTGGGGTGGAGGTTGGGGGTTGGGGGGGTCCGTGCTGGGGTGGAGGTTGGGGGTTGGGGGGGGGTCCGTGCTGGGGTGGAGGTTGGGGGGGGGGTCCGTGCCGGGGTGGAGGTTGGGGGGGTCCGTGCCGGGTTGGGGGTTGGGGGATCCGTGCTGGGGTGGAGGTTGGGGGTTGGGGGGGGTCCGTGCTGGGGTGGAGGTTGGGGGTTGGGGGGGGTCCGTGCTGGGGTGGAGGTTGGGGGTTGGGGGGGGGTCCGTGCCGGGGTGGAGGTTGGGGGGTTGGGGGGGGTCCGTGCTGGGGTGGAGGTTGGGGGTTGGGGGGGTCCGTGCTGGGGTGGAGGTTGGGGGGGGGGTCCGTGCCGGGTTGGGGGTTGGGGGGGGGATCCGTGCCGGGGTGGAGGTTGGGGGGGGGGGGGTCCGTGCTGGGGTGGAGGTTGGGGGGGTCCGTGCTGGGGTGGAGGTTGGGGGGGGGGTCCGTGCCGGGTTGGGGGTTGGGGGGGGGGATCCGTGCCGGGGTGGAGGTTGGGGGGGGGTCCGTGCCGGGGTGGAGGTTGGGGGGGGGGTCCGTGCTGGGGTGGAGGTTTGGGGGGGGGGGGGTCGGTGCCAGGTTGGGGGTTGGGGGGGGGTCCGTGCCGGGTTGGGGGTTGGGGGGGGGGATCCGTGCCGGGGTGGAGGTTGGGGGGGGTCCGTGCCGGGGTGGAGGTTGGGGGGGGGGGTCCGTGCTGGGGTGGAGGTTGGGGGGGGGGTCGGTGCCAGGTTGGGGGTTGGGGGGGGGGATCCGTGCCGGGGTGGAGGTTGGGGGGGGTCCGTGCCGGGGTGGAGGTTGGGGGGGGGGTCCGTGCTGGGGTGGAGGTTGGGGGGGGGTCGGTGCCAGGTTGGGGGGGGTTGGGGGGGGGGATCCGTGCCGGGGTGGAGGTTGGGGGTTGGCGGGGGGGGGTCCGTGCCGGGGTGGAGGTTGGGGCGGTCCGTGCTGGGGTGGATGTTGGGGGGGGTCCGTGCTGCGGTGGAGGTTGGGGGGGGGTCCATGCCGGGGTGGAGGTTGGGGGTTGGGGGGGGGTCCATGCCGGGGTGGAGGTTGGGGTTGGGGGGGGCGTGCTGGGGTGGAGGTTGGGGGGTTGGGGGGGGTCCGTGCCGGGGTGGAGGTTGGGGGGGGTCTGTGCCGGGGTGGAGGTTGGGGGGGGGGGTCTGTGCCGGGGTGGAGGTTGGGGTTTGGGGGGGTCCATGCTGGGGTGGAGGTTGGGGGGTTGGGGGGGGTCCGTGCTGGGGTGGAGGTTGGGGGGGGGGGTCCGTGCCGGGGTGGAGGTTGGGGGTTGGGGGGGTCCGTGCTGGGTGGAGGTTGGAGGGGGGTCCGTGCCGGGGTGGAGGTTGGGGGTTGGGGGGGGTCCGTGCCGAGGAGGGTGATGAGGGCAAGTGAGTTGGTCCACCTGGCCATGTGCCAGCCTCCAACAGTTGGACCCATGCGGGTCCATGCCACCTGGCTGGGGGAGGAGGGGATATGGGCAATGATGACATGTCGTCGTTCCCCTCCCCCCCCCAACCAGGCCGTCATGTTTTCAGATCATCCAGCGATGTTGGCCGCCGTGGTGGCAGCCGCTCATGTCTATGTTGCCCTGGATGAGGAGGAGGAGGAGGAGCGTGCCAGAGAGGCGGCGCAGGCTGCCGCAGAGGGGCAGGCGGCAGCCGCCCAGGCTGGAGGGACACCTGACCGACAGGACGAGGAGGGGGGAAGAGGACGTCGCGGCCCCACGGCAACGGAGGCACCCGAGGGCGCCCCGTGTGTACCGGCCCCGGCAGTCATACCAGGACCTCACGGACCGGGAATGCAGGAGGAGACTCCGGATGAGCCGGGGAAACTGTGGCACACATCTGCCACCTGCTGGCACACCTGTCACCGCGTGGCACTGGCGGGGGACACCCCTCTCCCCGTGTCCGTCAAGGTTACGGTGGCCCTGAACTTTTATGCAACGGGGGTCATTCCAGGCACCGAAGGGGGACCTGTCCGGCATATCGCAGACATCGGTGCACCGGTGCATCCGGGCAGTGACAGATGCCCTTTATGCCATGGCGCACCGCTACATCCGCTTCCCCGTGGACCGGGCCAGCCAAGATGCCCGGGCCGTGGGCTTCTCTGCCGTGGCCGGGTTCCCCATGGTCCAGGGCGCGATCGATGGGATGCACGTCGCCGTGCGGCCACCTGCAGATAACAGGGCCGTGTTCACTAATAGGAAGGGGACCTATTCGATGAACGTACAGATGGTCTGCGGACCACCGCATGATGATCCTGCACGTCTGCGCCCGTCACCCAGGCAGTGTACACGACTCATACGTGTTGTCGCGGTCATCCATCCCCGGCATGTACGAGGGACGCCATCCCCGGCTGAGGGGCTGGTTGCTGGGCGACAGGGGCTACCCATTGCGATCGTGGCTGATGACGCCTATACGGAGGCCACGCAATGAGGCGGAGAACCGCTACAATGATGCCCATGTAGCGACAAGGGGAGTGATCGAGAGGTGCTTTGACGTGCTGAAGATGCGTTTCAGGTGCCTGGACCTCTCTGGGGGCGCCCTCCAGTATCGGTCAGATAGGGTCGGCCGCATCATTGTGGTGTGCTGCGTCCTGCACAACATAGCCCAGCAGAGGGGCGATGTGCCGCAGGCAGAGGAGGGCGGAGTGGAGGAGCAGCAGGAAGAGGCACAGTCCTCCCCAGATGAGGGGGATGGGGGCAATGGTCAGGGCAGACGGGGTAGACACAGGCGGGTGGCTGTCCACCGTTACCGGCTGGCCCAGCGGGCACGGGACAGACTGATAGACGCCCGCTTCACTGACTAGATGGGCGTGGGAATCGGGTAGTATGGCCACAGACCGCACACCCCCTCCCATCCACCCAGCTCCCCAACCCCACCCACCCCACCCGCATGCACACCAACCCCGACCCCCGCCCCATGCCGATCCGAGCTCGCTGGCTCC